>NW_025421999.1:15412500-15430000 GCF_011764305.1 Mustela putorius furo | reverse complement strand
CTTAACCATAAGCATTTCCCTTGGCATCAACTATAAGCTGATTTTCAGTGATATTTAAATGTGTGACTATAAAATATTTCTACTGGCATTTCCTTACTAGTTAGCAGCTGTTACAACAGCCTCCAAACATCCATTAAGTAAAGAAAGATTTGTTTGGTAATAATAGATTAATAGGGAAGTGATCACAGGGCTAGGAGTCAAAGTTTTAGGTGATACAAGTACCTTAATTGGAAATTGTATAAACAGACAGATTTTCAATAAGAATGTTAACCTTCAGATGAATTCCATAAAGTCTATTGAGTGTAGCTTAACATGTTTAATTTCAGACATCACCAACGGTAATCAGATAGGGATTTCAGAAAACAATTTATTCCATTTCAATGGAATTTCCATTTTGCTAGCTGTAATCTCAAATATGTAAATGGTAGCCAAAGCTGGATATGATGCTTCAGTTAAGAATTTTTTTTTTTTTTTTTTTTTTTTTTTTTTTTTTTTTTTTTGCCCGTTGTTTCTTCTAGCATCTTCTTGCCAAATCTTCTGGAGCGCTTGTAATTTCCTCTGTACAGAGCCCAACAGGCTCATCAGCAGCAGAAGGTAAACATAATAGATGTGAGGAATTTCTGGAGATTTATGAGGTTTAGTTTTTTTGAAATGTACACTCTGTCTGGCTATGCTGGTGCACGGCCACATGTGGACTCTATGAATTGAAAATGTTATAAATGGGGCATCACTTACCCCTTGTTAAGAATAAGGTTTAGGAACAAAAGATGTTTTCTGTGAGAGTATTTAAAGATTACTGGCTTCTGAATTATAGCAATGCAGTGGAGATGAAAAGAAATAATGAATACTTTAAACCTTAAATTTTTAATCTTGGAATTTTATATGGATTCATTTTCCCTTGGTTTAAACATATTAAATTTTTATCTTTCTGTACCTTCTTACACTTTTCTGCTTCCCATTTATAAGACTGGGAAAAAACTGGATATCTGTACGAAACATCCCAACAGTATCAGACAACTTTTGATGAAGACTATTGACATTGCTGACATTTGGCATGATGTACTGCCAAAAAGGAAATTAAAAAGTACAAGCCATTATCCTAAAGACCATCTGCTTATGAAAATAGTTAATTTCACATCACTTTGTTGAGCACAAAAATGACCCCTGGTGAAGGACAGAACATGCCTCTCTCATACTCATGATCATTTCATTGCTTGTTAAAACGATCCTCTAACTTTTTCAGGGACTTTATTGATATTAATTAATCAGGTTTAATGCTATAAGCATCTCAAACAGAAGAGTGCAGGTTATCTTCTGTTTTAGGCATTTGTCTACCTCTTTTCTTTTACATGTGTCATGCTGGAAGAGGTTAGCACAGCATTAGAAGTGTGCAGAAAAGCCTCTTGTTCCTGCCTTTGTTTACCAGTAGGGTTGCCTGATGGAAAGGCTTATAATCATGGATGCAATTTTGTCATGGCTTCCCAAAATGGCATTGTTTTCAAGGACTTACATAAATGATAGCATGGCTCTCATGGAGATAATTCTGACTAGCAACATCACTTTAACCCAAATCACCTTCCACAGAGTGTTGGAAAAGGGGGAAGGTAGTCTTTTAACAAAGGCACGTTTTAATGAAAGCTCACCTGACTTTGGAGATGAGCGGCATTTGAAGTATTGTTGCGCGACGGCTTTAAAATCTAAAGAAATTTTGCTTGGTTGCCTCATGATTTTGTTCCTCGTGAGTGCTGGTGCTTCCAACCTTAGCTCAAGTGCTAAAATTGAAATGCCTACCACATGAATATGAGCTTTAGGAGAATAACTGATCCTAGTGTGGTTTTCATTCTTCCTTTTTTAAAATATTGGTTTCTTTGTATCTCTCCCCATTTGCGGTGAGGCTAGACTAAGACTGGGGAAAAGTGAATGTTTTTTTTTGCTGCATTCTTGTGTAATGTATATAAAATATGTGTGTACCTTAAAAGCATTATGGTATCTTTGAGAATAATAGTAAAGGTAACATACTTCAAAAAAGTGTAAAATAGCCCTCATTGGAAAATAACATTTATTAATTATTAATGAAACCAAGATATTGCCTTGAAATGAAGACTGACTTTTGGTTAGTTTTGTGATATTTTGAAACAAAGTAAATAATGACTCCCCCCCCCCCAACCCAATTCACATGGGGTTTCCAACTCTCAACATGCTAAATACAAATAAATATGTTAAAAAATCTTAAATTAAGCTATTTGCTAGTTCTATTTTTGTAAGTTTTATGTGCATTTCTCACCTGTGGTTATCTTGGAGGCAGGATTACTGCCTCGCAATTTCCTCTTGTCTGTGAAAATAATTTATAGAAGGTGAAGTAGTACAATGGTATTAATCCAACTTTTTAGAATAATCAGTCTCCTATGCATACAATATTTGTGTTATTGTCTGTGCAGGAGTTTCTTTTTCTAGAAACATTCTTTATCTACCAGATTTCTTTTTTGACAAATGCTATTAGATTACCAGATCACAGCTGTGTATGCCTGTTGATGTATTGCTATAGGATTGATAATTCATAAAAGCCCAGCACTATTTGGGGGTTAAATTTTCTTTAGATATGAGAAAATAAGGCTGCCTGCTAGATTTTTTTTTCATTTTTGTTATCTAAGTTTTACCAGGTTGAGACTAGTTATTGACTCAATAAATGTAAAAAAAAAATGTTGATATGCTGTCAATATTAATGTAGATGTCAGACCAACCCTGGTCCCTAATGTATGTAAGAGCAAATATTTTTTACCTTGATACAGAAAGGCAGTCATGTGTGAGATTTAATATACATCCTAATCTGTCTTGTCATTGCTCTAGCCATGGGTGATGTGCTAATGTGTGGTCCGCCATTTTCTTTTTCTTCTTACACAATGGAATAGATACCCATGAATGACAGTCAAGCTCCACTCTGTAATTATTTTGAGGACAGTTAGAAACTCTGCAGGGTTACCTTTAGACTTAAAGTCTTTGACTTATTTAAATATCCAAGCAACATGTAATTAACAAAGACAAGCATCTTTTGAAGGTCCATTCTTAACCATACTGAAAATTATTCTCCCCAAAATAAAAAATCGTTCTTAAAGCATGTTTGTTATGTTTAAATACAGTAAAATACTGAATTGGCTTTAGTTTATACTTTACCCCAAGATTATCAGCCTCTTAATGGAATATGCCAGTACATGTCTAAGTAGGTTACCTTATATTTTTTTTCTTGATCACAGCTGGTATCATTAAAAGGACAAAGTTCAACAAAATAAGATATGAAATACATAACCTACAATTAATATCAGTTAGATCTCTTTGTTTCTAATAAATGCAAATATTAAAATTTGGTACTACTATTTATCCTAGGTTATATCTTATGAAATATTAAATATCCTAAAAAGGGAGTCTGAACAAACAATTTTTAATCATCAGGATCAAAAAATAATTTTATTTACATCAAGTTACAATATAAGCTTTCTCTATTTAGAGTAATATTGTATAATGAAGAAAATTATGTTTGTGAGACCATACCATAATGAATCAAATAAATTTTATTTATATGCGCATCAACATAATTGAAAATCGGTATATTAATGAAAATTCTTTTATGATATTCTAGATGTTTTGAACATATTCCTTAAATGTCCGCAGAAGCTAGAGTAGCACTGTGTATCCTGATTCTACAATGGGAATTAAAAGCACTGGTAAACATTTGGCTATAGATATTTGCTAGCAAATATTACCTTAGAAATAATCTAATTTGGAAAGGAAAAAAATTCCTCTATTTTTAACATAAATGTTATAAATTTTCCTTCCTACTTAAGTTTCCTACAAGTGGCTCTTCTTTTCTGAGAATAGCAATATAAATGCTAAATTGCTACCTTATGTTTTCTTTGGATAGGTTTGTGACCACTGACAGTTATAATTTACAAAAATTACAATGATTATGGACATTAACATACTTGACGGCGGCTATTATTTTTATTTGAAATACAAAGACTTTCAGTGGATACTGAACATTAAGACCTTGCCTATAGATTCCAAGTGAGGTAGAGGATTGACACAATTGTTCAAAGAGTTTAGACTAAGGTGACATATTTTTCTCAATGATATAGATAGTTCAGGAGCAATTGGTTGTTTAGCTCGAATGTTCTCTTGTTTCTTTGCGTATGCGCTCTGTCACTAAACTGGTTATCTATTGCCAGTATATCAATTCAGTCTTTGGACTGGAAAGCTGAATTGGTGAGAATAATAACAAAAAGCAAATATTTGTTTGTTTTTGATTCCTTCAACTCATTTGATTCTTTAACATCTCTATATTCAAGTTCTGATATTATCACTATTTTATAGATAAGGAAGCTGAGGCTGAGAAGGGTTGTCTATTGATAAGTTTGCATAGCTCCATTCTCCTGGTATGTGGCTGGGGTTTGAAAAACATGCCAACTCAGAATCTATGCTTTTAACTGTACCCTGGAAAGTAATACTCTATAGGGAAATAAACAGACATTTTGAGACAGAACTTAAAATAGAAATCTGTTCCATGATAATCCCTTACTATTTGCAGTCAATAACCAAATGCTGTTTGTTATTCTCGTCTTCCTTTTCCTCCACTATCATTCTCCTGTGCGAAAACTACTAGCCACAATCAGGGTAGTTTCATATGGACACTTGATGTGAAGTCCGACATTGGGAATCATGAATTTTACTTTTTGAACATTTTGGATAAAGAAATAATGTGAGCCTTACACGTGTAATTCAGTGGAATTTTACTGAGGTTATTAGCTTTGATAAAACACAAACAACTCCAGATAATGTGGTATAGTATGTAGAAGACACATTAATTCTATCGTTTTGAAAATATTGATATTTCAATAGTGATGTCTTTTAGAATCCATAGTGTATACAAGGCTTTGTTTTAATATCTCCTGGTAACTAAGCTCTAAAAAAATAAGAAACATAAAAAAAAATATCCTATCACTCATAAGCTAAATTTTTATGCGACATATAATTGTTTTATTGTTGCAAAAAGTGAGAGAGAAAAAAATCTGAATAACTGAATTCCCATAGATGAAATTTTGAACAGGGATAACTTATTGAAATTTGAAAATCTGAAATGCTATGGCAAAACTATGTCATTGTTCATAAAACTTTTGAGGGTGGGAGGTTCAGGGCTGTTCATTCACCATGATAAAGAAAAGTCAAAGCATGGGATTTATGGGCAGCAACCAGTCATAGAGTGATTGCTGTCATTTTCTGGGAAGATAAATGACCAACATATTTATTTACTATAGGTGGATAGTCAAAATCTGTTAGCTCAGGGTTATACAACCTCTTTTCTGGTAAATAACATAATCATCAAGCACACTATATATCCCCCATTTTAGCTGTTTTGTATCATTTTTGATTCAGCAAAAATTTCATGACTTCTTATTGGCTTCCTATTGGGTGAGGCCCCAACAAAAAATGTCTTTGTATTCGAGGAGTTTAAGGAGAAACTAAATGTTCTAAGGTGGGTAAAAACAGGGCTATGAGAACCCAAACAAGGTAGCAGATACATAAATCTAAAACAAAATGGAAGACATACAGGATGAGAGAGGCTTGAAATATGGGTAGAATTTCAACAGGAGAAGAGGGAAGTGGTTGGGTAATGATAGTCCAGATGAAATAAAACACGGTAAGCAAAGACTCTAAGCTTGAAAACCACAGGGTATGTTGGAGAGGTCAGTGGTGCAGTTTGGCTGAGACGAAGAGTAAATGATTAAAAAGCAAGACTGGAAAATATGACTGAAAGCATGAGCCAGGCTTAGAAAAAGGTAACTAATGATTGCTACTCATAATGAAGAGGATATTGATGATAACAGACTTGACTAAATAATGTATATGTCCAGTCTCTATTTTAACAACTTTCCACATAAAAACTCAAGTTATTTATCACAGTAGTGATAAACAAGTGGCACTGTTCTATTTCCTATTTTACAAATAAGGACACTGAAGTTACCTTCAAGCTAAATAACTTGCCCAAGTTTACACCGGTAGTGACTGTTGTTAGAGAGCGGGCGTGGGGAATAATAAACAGTTTAGAATCTTATTATTAAGAGAAGACATTAGGTTGAACAGTAACATCATCTTCCCTAGTTGGGAAACCTTTCTTGCTTCTTTCCTAACATGAACTGCGTTCTCATCCTCTTCTCATATTGTTCATTTATGTTGTCCATATTTCCAGAAGCACCTCTTTCTTTAAAAACCCTTTGAATCTTTTAATAGCCTAGCCTTCCCTCCCCATTTCTCAAAACCGTAATCTGTATTGATATATAGCCCTCATCAGTGATCTTCTGTAGCACTTGCTGTATGATACAGCTTAGCCCTCAATGACGTACTGAGTTTTGTTCATGATTATTAATTCATCTGTTCTAGTCTTGCCTCTTGGCTCTCAGTCTAGATTCCAATATCTTTGAATATGTCTCCAGCTTCCAATATATCTTCCATGGAGTCCAATTTATAGTAGGGGCTCTGGTGGATTAGCACTAATGGTTGCTGGGTAGTTCTGGTCAAGTAGACCTTGGACAGTGAAGTGCCCTTTTGGGGTAGAAGAAGTCATGGCAGCTGACTAGTTGAAATTGAATTTCTCTCAAATCATTGTGGCTCAAAATCATTTATCAGATCTATAGATCAAAGTAAATAATCTCATTTGGTTACCAAGAGCCAAGTTTTTGGTTCTTTGTATACAAAGGAAAATGTGAAATATCCACCATGAGGTTCTGGGGTTTGGTCCATACTAGGTAAATCATTTAACCTGATCCCTATTACTGTGCTGCTTATTTTTGATAGAACTGATAGAATTGATTATTTTAGCATGCTGTCAACATTAACCTGTCAACATTGATTAAATTGGACACTCCAATAAAATCATTCGTGAAAACATTTATTTCACACCAGTGTGTTATTTTGTGTTCTACAAACTTTATGATCAAAGTATTTATTTATCATAATGTGGGCAGACAATGAAATCAGCTGGCTTGATATTTAAAGACTCCCGTTATTGCATAGCTGCTGGTTCATGTTAGATTAAACTGACACATGATTGTAAAAGTCCTCAGAAGAGCAATCAAGTGTTTTGGCCAAAATCCACTCCTGGATGGGAAGGAATTAATATCAAAGAGCACACCAACAGACTGTTTTGACTATCTGCAAGATGGTAAACAAGCATTTTGGCTAAATTCCGTCTCTTGATTATGACATAATAGAACAATTTGAAAGAAACATTTGTGTGAAGTGCTCTAATGGGGAATCATACAGCAAAATTACTAAGGATAATGAGTGAGCCTTAGACTGTATCTGCGTTGCACAAAACCAATATTTTGTCAGGAAATAAACATGTGCATATCATGGTAGGCAATTGTTTTTAGCTTCCTGCATTAATAAAGATAACAGAATCTCATTTTCACTTTGTGCTGTGAAGACAGTACATTTAACATTTAACCAGTTTAAATTGATTTATACAGTCAAAGTAAGCATTTCAAGACCAACACAGATCCGTGGGTCAGAATCATCTAGTTTATTCATCTCCATTAATCAAATTAGCTAGATAATTACCAAATCTCCATCTCAATTTGTAAATTTGAGATCTGAATTATCTTGATTTGTTTGTATAGGTTTTTAAAAGTTTAATTTCTGTGCTATTAATGTAACTGAAAAATAGTGTTAAATTATTTTAGAAATGAGGGACTATTCCATTAGTGTCTTTGTAGTCTGTCATATAAATATGTAAATATGTCCATATGCATTTAGAAAAATAAGTTTTCAAATTCTAATGTACAACTGCATCTTCTAGACATTGCAGTTTACTATATAAAAAAGCATTTGGATTTCACTGAGAATGTATAATATTTGCTTCACTGTTTCAGATTTGATTTCATATGACGTGACGTCTCAAAATTTTCTTCCCCATTACTATATAACTTATGTCAAAATATGAGTTGTACTATTGATGCTTATCTATTTTTGCTATTAAAAAGCCTTGAAAAGTTGTTCTATATATCTGGATGTATTTTATAAGTTATTATATATAATTAAATGGTTGGGAAAGCAAAACTTACAATAAAAGTTGTCAAAGACTTTTTATAATATAATAATAATAATTTATTGATTGCTACTCTGTCAGACACCTGAAGTATATTAACTAATTTAACTTCGTCACAGCCACATTGAGGGAAAGTTATTATTGTCCCTGATTTTCATCTTATGAAACAGAGGCACAAAGATTAAAAAATAAGACAAAGTCAGATAGTTGGGAAGTAATGGAATTAGGGATTTTATCCAAAATAAGTTTGCATTCTTAGTTGTTATCAACTGTCACAATAGTGAGTTATTTTGAAATGATATTATGAAAGGTTAACAACCCAAAGTACTCAAATATTTAAATTTTTTTTTTAAAAGCCTTAATTGGAAACATTGCATTTGTCCAAAATTGTTTATATAAGGAAAAAATAGCTTGAAGTAAAAACTTCAAACTAAAAACTAAAACTGAAAACTGTAGCACTGACAATATTTAATTTACAAAGAATCAGTTTCAGTCTTCTGTAAAAGGAATTAATCTCAGGTTAGAAGTTTTGAGAACTTGTTGGACAACTATCATTAGTTATCTTTTTCTTGGCCCAGGTTTTTCTTTTTTCTTTTTTTTTTTTTGACTGTAAGGGGCAGCCCCATTTTAAATTCAGCAGCATAATTCCCAGGTTGGAATAATTCAGTTACAGAAGCTTGCTACCTTTTAGGTTCCCAGGGGCAAAGTTTGCATTTCCAAACAGCCTCCTGTGAGCACTGGAGGATGGATTACTGAGGTCGGCCTTGGTTGAGTAACAGCCACTCAACCAGAGAAGAATTTTTAAAGGGTCCAGAAGGCCTAAGTCTTATAGTTTTCTTTTTGGTTGACTCTTTCATACTACAATTTTCAAAGCAAAAATTTTCAGACAATTTCTTTTACTTGGTATTTTATTCCCATTTGCTAAAACAAAGACAAGTCAGAAACAGATTGAAGATATGTTTGGTTGAAAATAGTACAAAAGATTCCCTACCTTTTCTTTGAGCAAAAATAAGACTTTTCCTTTGTTACTCTTTGGAATATTTTTCAATCAATCAGGTATTTGCCTGAATTTCAAGAATCATAATAATTGTACTTTATAAATTCTCCCTTCACTTTTTGCACAGATTACCCTGGGCTGCTGAATCCATCCACATCCACTTTGGGTCTCCACTGAATACCTCCACAGCTTATGTGTGCCCTCAAACAGGAGATGTTTCAAAGAAAACGATCAGTCTGATGTGTTTAAGTAAATTTTAGAGGAGAAACTGTGTTATTCTTAATGTTTGAAAGTAAAAGGTTTGGGTTTTAATGTAGAAAACAGTTTACATAAATGAGGACATTTACATATGGCTCAATAGCATATGTGTAAAGAAATTGCCAACACATTTTTATAACAGTTTTGAGGATATATTTTTACATCTGCAGAAATTTTTACTATATTTCAATGTAGGGACATTTGCATTGTTGTAGAAAGTTAAACTTATGTAAAGAAGACCCAATGGTAGAGCAAGGAAGAAAAACCACTTAGTACATAGAAACCCTGATTTTAACCTGTCTTACTATTAAGTGGAGAAAATAATCTACTATCTTAAGAGATTCTGTTTATCTAAATCATCTCCTACTTGTAGGATTTTAATGTCTACCTTTTAATTATATAACTATTAAAGCCTTTAACCCCACAGATATTTTCAAACTTGAATTGTATTTTTTCAAGTGATTTTGGTGTTTGGTTAAGAAGGCGCTGACCTTAAATATTCATCAGCCCTGGAAGAAGTTTTTAGAATTAACTACAAGTACTTTCCAAACTGAATGCTATCTGGCCAGAGCTCCACTCTAACCTCTGTGATTCCATCACAAACAGTGATTCTAACATGTAATAGCAACCAACAATCCTGAGATAAATATAATGTCAATTCACGCTGTGCGGGTGTGTGGCTGAGGAGAGGGAGGATAAGAGGAAAGCAAGGAATGGATTAATGCCAATAGACTTTACAGTTCCAAAGTAATTAGTAAGCTGCGCAGGTGTCTATTAAAAGTAACCGACAATAAATCTGGGTTTCTCTTTTGAATATTGCTTTGGTTTCGCAAGTTCTGTGCCTCCAGGGGCAAATGAAAATTACTCCAAGATTAATTACCAGCGCGGCTCATTCTCAGTCTGAAATTTAACCGTGTTCTTTTTATTTGAATTTATTATTTGTGTTATCATTAATACAACCACTAATAAAGATTATGGTTTAATCATTCTGAAAGACCCCTGGACGAGATGGTACCTTTCTTGGTGTAAAGAAGGTCCAGCATAGAGAGATCGTTCAGTAAACGGGTCTTTGGTTTGTCAGAAGCTATTTGTCCCAGGGAGTGCCTGATGCAGATTTGTTCTTCACAAGATTTGGGGAGTGCTAAAGTTGTGAGGAGGTGTCCTCGCCTCTACCGTCTACTGTTTCCCTAAGTGGAGTAACTAATTGCAGGTAAACCTAGCCACAAAGTGACATTTCTCCTAGCCTCTCCATCTGCACTTTTTTGACACCCCTGCCATTAACTGTCATTTTCCTTTAAATATACGGTGAATCTGAAAGGCCAGCTCTACATCACATCATTTCAGATTAGGGGCAGTTCCTTTGAGTTGAGTACTGTTTAGGTGTCAGGAAGAAGTCCCTGACCTCTCTGGAAGAACATTGCTGCGGGGCCTTAATTAACACTGACTCCAGCCATTACTGAAGAGAGCACAAAGGAGAACACATCATTTTTCGACTTAGGAAGTTAGTGTCTGACCTAATAACTTGTCCAGACTCACAGGACACTGTAGCCACACAATAACAATGGGCATTATTCCTCTGCTTCCGCCTCATGTAAAGCATAGTAGAATGAGAAGAATTACAGTTACCTCCCAAGGACCATTTTAGAGTTTCCTCGGCCTTTGATTAGGGGTGAGGTAGTGATTGCCTTAAAAAAAAAAAAAAAAGTCACAGGCATATAGATTTTTCTCAAATCTACGGACTTAACAGCTATGATCCAGTGGTTGCCTGTATGCTTGCGTGTTTGGTGATTTGTCAAACAATGAGAGTGTTTTTACTGCAAGAATAGTTTTGGGTTTTTTTTAAGATTTTATTTATTTATTTGATAGAGAGAAATCACAAGTAGACGGGGAGGCAGGCAGAGAGAGAGAGAGGGAAGCAGGCTCCCTGCCGGGCAGAGAGCCCGATGTGGGACTCTATCCCAGGACCCTGAGATCATGACCTGAGCCAATGGCAGTGGCTTAACCCACTGAGCCACCCAGGTGCCCCTGCAAGAACAGTTTTTAGGAGTGAAATAAAGGATTTCAATATTAAAAATCCCTACTTGATTTCAAATTGTAAACAAAGTGAAGTTTTCACTGCAAATGTATCTCTTTAAAAAAAAATAGACTTATTTTAAGAAACTTACCTACATAGTTTTGCTTTCAGCGTTTTATAATTACAGTAGGTGGACTCTGAGGGGCATGGTGGCTACTGTAAAGATGATTTCACTTTACCCACCTTTTCTAGGATCGGAAACCCTACACAGTTTAGTTTGGTACATTTGCCTTTTCTTTGGTAGATTCACGTAAAAACACTATTAAAAAGTAAAAGTCACTGTTGAAGTATATGCAGTCCACTTAAGATCAGTCCCCTTGCATAGGAGAACCTGACCTGATGTCCACTAGAGCCTTCTTTTCTGAGTCATAAACATGACCAGCAGTTTAAGTATTTTACTGTTTTTATTTTAACACACCTCTTTCCTCTATTACAGTAAAATCTCTGTTACTTCAACTATAAACACAACATTTCTAAGAGCTTAAAACTCAGCTACAAATAGTTATATTGAACTGGATTTGGCATGGGAAGACCCTGATTTTAGTACTTCTTTTATTAATTTTAATAATAGCTTTTTGAGTTGGAAATACATTTGCACTGTTATAACTGGGAGGCTAGAATGTCTTGCCATAATAAAAGATGAAAACATGTATTTTCAAATTTTCAGCTGAAATATACCAAGAGTATTTTGTTGGGATTGCTGTGTAGGCAGGTTTTAGTGTTAGATTCTAGTCTCAGAAGAGGTTCCCATACCTTTTACATATAAGAAGAGGTTCTCACATACAAGAAAATTTGCTCTGAAGAGTTTTCCTTCATATATGGCCACAGGTTTCTGCTTCATAGCAGTGGATCTCCTTGTTGTTAAATTCAAAAGTTTGGCCTTTAGAACACGTGGACAACAGTGAGATCAATTCAATAAACTCTTCCATATATACTAGATGGGAAAATCAAACTGAAGATATTTTACAGAGGAGACCATGATTGTTCTCTCTCTTTAGTCTTCACACTTCGCATCTTTTTTTTTTTTTTGAACCAGATTTTTAGTGTAACCTAAGTATAAAACCATCCACTCAGAATTAAATATACATTTGTAGTTCTACCCAAAGATAGTGTTTTATAAATATATTTTAGGTGATTATGTAACTCTCAAAAGAAGAAATCCTACCAAACTTCCTCAGATCTCATTAAAATAGGAAGAGATGGACAAAGCTGCTGGTCTATCATTCTTCCTTTGTAGTGGACGAGTGGACAAATCAAGCTTGTCCCCTGGTGAAGTCCATCTCAGTAGACATTTCCATGATCCTGTGGTCTCTGGCCCAGCTGTCAGCCTGTGAGCAGAGATGTAAATACAAATTAGCTTCTTCCTCCCCTTACCAATCATATAAACAGTGTCTTCTGGGCTGAGAGAAAATGAAAGACAAGATGCAACCCAGACATTCAGTTTATCATCCACTGTAATTACACCTGATAATAGGAGAACAAATTATCAAATAAAAATCAGTGGAAGTCTGTACTTGGAAAAAAAAACTCTTCTTTTCATTTAGTAATGTGGGGAAAAAAGTAAAATAGCTTCCACAGAAAAGAAGAACTATTCATTTTAGGCCTTCTTGATCTTCACAATAAAAATAGTTCAGGTATTTAAATACTTTCCACTCATTGTCCTCCAAATCTCCCCAGATTGTTGAAGCTTTGCTTATTTTGTTAGCTTTAAAGTGTATTGTTTAATTTTCATGGGATACACCCCATGGGCTATTCTGTTTTTAATTTTTTTATTATTTATTTATTTTTTATTATTCAATTAACCAGCATATGATACATCATTAGTTTTTAATGTAGTGGTCGGTGGTTCTTCATTTGCGTATAACACACTCAGTGTCCATGGGCTATTCTAAATACCATTGTGAACACAGATAAACCTGACAGTGCCATCACAAGTATTGAGAGCTATCAAAAAGAAGGGATTCGAAGGATTGGGTTGTGGATCAGAAAAAGTCCTGGAGGGTTTTCTGCAGGGGCTCAAAGCAGGACATCGATGCATGTGTATGTCGAGGATGTCGGGGAATGACTGGGGATCCTGCATGTGAACAGAGAGGTCAGGTGGGCAAGCATATCAACTGATTTGAGTAGAAAGTTTTTATTGGGAAATAATGAAAATGATTTCAAAAAAGAAACTGTATAGAAATTATATCACTTTAGGTATGACATAGGCGAATATCACATACATATTGTATTTAAAGAAATTACATCATTTTAAGAGTAGATGTCGCTGATCTCTGTGTAAATATGTGTGTGTACACACATATATATTAAACCTTAATATGAATTGGAATTTTTCTGTATACTTCAAGGGAGTTCATTTTCCAGAAAACTCTCTAGGAGACCAATAAAATCTGTATTTTTGATCCTTTCTTGCAGACATACGATAGGGACCAAGACCCACCTCTGGGGCTTTTGAATACATGCCAGGATTTGTCTTGTATTCTTAATTCCCATGATCCCACTGCTTTCAGCTGGGCTTTGGGGTGGGTGGTGAGGATGAGCAGCGGCGTGGTTAAACAAACACACCATAATACTTCAGTGGTTGAGTGCTGCCTGGAAGAACCAGAACCAACTGTAATTGTCTAACCACACTGCCCTGGAGAGTTTAAAAACCAGAACCCTGGGTAGGTCTGAAAACTTAAAGTATCCAATTTCTTATTTGTAACTTTTCAAAGAAGAGTTATTGCTACTCCTACTGATAATGTTTCCGTAACTAGGGAGAAAAAGGGCAGACTGTTTAACCACACTGTAAAGCATTATAAATATAGAGAGGTTGTTTTTCCTTTCCCCCTCATTTTCTGATTTCTATTTTTTTCCTATCCATTTTTTTCCTGACGACTCCCTACATTGGTTCATTGAATGATTTCTAATGAAGGCTAGTATTTTCCAGGTCTAGGCAACGTATGGCTGTGTCTTGATAACCTTGGGGGGAAAAGATGGAGTCCCCTCCAGTTTAAAGTGGCTCTATCTAAGGCAGAAACCAGAAACCGCTATGACCGCCGCATCTCTACCTTAGGCAGACACCAAAAGATCAGCCAGGACAACTGTTTTTGCTGCTTATTCAATCCACTTGTGTGTCTTCCGAACGTGGCCTGTCCTAGAAATAGTATTAGTGGTTTCATACAATTTGCTCAGGTCTGGAAATTGAAAACTTGCTACTCTGTTGGGCCTAATGCATGAATTTGGAAATCACTTTGCCCAGATACAGTGTTGTAATTTCTTTAGGATATTATTGATCTCTCTGATAAAGAAGCATTTTTAGAAAACCACTAAAATGAGACTCCGTTTATGTAACCCTAAGTTCATGACATAAACAATCCAGAATCTGGAAATGCAGAATAAACACAAAGCTTCCATTCTACATTCCAGCCTTAGTACTGGGTTTTCAATGATACTATGGGAAAAGATGGCAGATGAGCAGCTCTTATTGTATATGTCATAATCTTAGTGTTTGTTTTTGTCTATGAGCAGCGTCTTCTCTCAAAACTGCGGATTGCTTTTAAGAAACATCTAGTTTTAAACAATATTTAGTCAGCCTTTTTACTTACTTTAATCAACTTGTTCTGCTGAACAAGGTGTGGAATTGATAGCTGCTATTGATTGGATGTAGCATTACCTAATCTTCACTAAATGTAGGAAGCTTTTCAGATTTAGAAAGGTGGCAGAAAATGTCTAGTAATGATGCTGCTGGGAATTCGAGCTCAATACTGTGGTCAGTGTAAAAGTGATGTAACTATAAGAGGTATTTTATTATAAGCCTGTCGGTTTTACTAAATGCTTGACCTGGTGTACTTGCGGAGTTTTGGGGTGTGTGTGTGTGTGTGCGCGCACGTGCATGTGCATGAGTGATTACTGTACTTAGCAGATGTTTCCATATTTTCGCATTTGAAACGTTACTAGTAACAATTTCTATTACTAATAGTATCACCATTTTTGTGTAATAGGAAGCTCATCGTGAATCTGGAAAAATTTACGGATAAAAGAGAATATAGCATTCTAGAATAGAAAGAAGATTGCATTAGGAATTCAATACAGAGGAAAGGTACACGAAATCATTACTAAAACAGATATAAACGTGACCTTCACTGTGGTTCAGTAATTATCCTAGTCCACACTATGGTGTATGTATCATGATTTTCCTTTTTTCCTCTTTGTTTTCATTTTATCTGGGTACTTCACTGGTGAGTAATTGCTAAAGGGAACCTATTATGCAAGGCGAGCATTCAGTTTGCAAGTGAATTTGCTGGTAGCTATTGCCACATTTGAACCTCACTAATGTATGTAAATTAAAAACTCTGGTATTCGGAATTGCTCCTGTTTGAAATAAAAACAGAATCTGATCATTACAATCTGCAAGCCAGGTATTATCACTGGACTAGTGAGCCGCTGATGATAAATTGTACCGAATAGCTTGTGGATAGAATATTTTATCTCAGTTCTCT
This sequence comes from Mustela putorius furo, assembly GCF_011764305.1. Classification (NCBI taxonomy): domain Eukaryota; kingdom Metazoa; phylum Chordata; class Mammalia; order Carnivora; family Mustelidae; genus Mustela; species Mustela putorius. The sequence goes on along the minus strand of NW_025421999.1, from coordinate 15,414,095 downwards.
ATCACACAGCACTGCATAAAATAAGAATGATTCATCAAGCATGAGAGCTGCTGGTTTATGAAATTCATTGCTCACGGCAAGTGTATTTTTTAAAATTCAAAAGACAAAGCAACTCACAAGGGTTATTTAGTAATCAGTGTGAATTACTTCTAGGTATAAACCTTAGTGGAAAGGAATTAAAAATACATTTGCTGTACAGGAAGCATTATTGCAATAGGGGATATAATTTGACTACTTCCCATCTAAGAGCCTTATTTTGACCACATTTGATTTGGATGCCACCTTATTTTTTTCAAATCAGAATTGCATAATCCATTGTAATGGAATCATACATCGACTAAGACGGTGTCAAACTTGGAGCAGATCCATTTGCATTGTCCTCTCCCATATGTCCTTTGGCCTGCAGAGGATATTTTGTTTATTCAAAAGGACATGTAAAGAGGAGAGGCACAATATAAAGTCATCTTTCTTTCATATTTACAATAAGAATGTTTCATTTCTTCTTGTGTATTGATGTCCCAAGGCAATGTTCCAAATGAAAAGATAATAACTTACGAAGAAGTGTCAAAAACTAATTAAGTTTTGTAACTTGTTTTTCCCTCGCACAGGGTATATTTTTCATCACACTGTCCAGTCACATGCTGAGATTCTTGCTAACATTATCACATGCCAGTCACACCACGTCTCAGTGGTGCCTCTCCTTCTGTCATTATTTTCAGCATCAATTAATTTTCTTCTGACCTCGCCTTTAGAGAATGTAGCAGAGAATTATCAGCACATGCTTTGCAGTCTATTTTGAAGGCATTAGGCCACTGTGTGCATTCAAAAATGGAGTCAGCCAAACATTATATTTTCTCACCTGCAGGGTTGCCTAGTAACCTGAATTAAGGATTTTCACCAAGCCTTCAAGACAAATAAACACGACTGGAAGGCAGGTTGACCCAGGTGGGAGAGTCAGACCTATTGATGGAGATCAGAATTTCGAAGGAGCCAATAGAAAACAGAAATCCTCATTAACATTCATTGTGGAAACAGTTTCCATAACTGAATAAATCTGTTTCACTAGGCTAAAGAGAACACTCAGGAACAAGATCCTCGCTCACACATTGTCAAGTGTTTATTAAGCTGTGTTTTGACTCTCTCTTTTATCTCTCTATCTGTTTCAGGCCTAGAGTATACCATTTCTATTTCTTTAATGAACTATTGATTATTTTGTGAAAATATTAAAACACTACCTAGAAATGCTTCATTGTCATGGTGTAGATACAGGTGCAGGAAGCATTTTCTTGCCTTAGTCTATGGACTGCCTAATTATATACACCTGCCTCTAGACCTCCAGTGTTCATCTAGCTTCCACTGGATCACAGCAAGAAATGAAATTCCTGGTCTGGCGTGTTGCTTTTGAAAAGAAAGCTTAGTGTATCACAGGAAGAGGGGGGTATTTTTTCTAATACTGTTGCCGTTTGTCCTTGACATGTTGGATTCCTTCAGACTGTGTGTGTGTGTGCGTGCGTGTGTGTGTGTACATGCATGCACATCTGTCAGCGTGTGTGTGTGTGTGTGTGTTTGGTGGGGAGGGTTGGAGGGGGTGGGGG
>NW_025421999.1:15355000-15410000 GCF_011764305.1 Mustela putorius furo | reverse complement strand
ATATGGCTTAACTGGGGCATTTTCTATATGATACGGTACAAAATGTGTCTTTGAGTTAGAAAATAAGACTTTACAAAGTTCGGGATTAAACCGAATAGTTATAGAGTTCATGGCTGTGTATGCATAGAGGGCTTTTGCAGTATGTTGAATTCAAGATTATTGGCTTTGGGCTTCAGAATTATTTTTATACCATGAGGACAGTCACTTTCAAGTTGTTGTTTGTTTTTTAAGGATCAATAATGCTTTTCAAAAGAAATATAAGAACAGAGCAACATTCCCCACAAACTTACTCTTACCTTTACACTTAAATGTAAAGACCTTTATTATGTAAGAGAAAGTAATGAGGAATTCTTTATATTGACAGATACTTATTTAAATTTCAGGTCCCAGACCATAGGACAAGGCCAAAAAAGGCTTTTGCATCCTTTTAGTGGCTCTGAGACCGAAAAGTGTGGTATTTTCTATGATAGCACCTTTTTCACTAATTCCTGTCAGCCAACAGTAAGCAATACCATCTAACTGTAAAGGCACAAATTTAAAGTATTTATGAGCAAGGGAAATCCCTCTGTCTAGTACTGAAACAAAAATTTTCAGACTTTTGGAAGAACGTGTGAATCAATATTTGCATGTGTGTGTGTGTGCGCGCGTGTGTGCATGTGCACGCACATGAGCGGTGGAGTGAAGAGGGTCACTGATAGAATTCAGAAGTTCATTTCATGTTGAAAAATTAGTATTATATATTTTTTCAAGTAAAATAGCCAGGGCTTTGATATTTGTCTTTATAAAATGCAGCTGTACAATTAAGGTAGCTATACGTCCTTGAAAATAGTTATTTATACTAATTATTCCCAAGTGGCCCCCAAATAGGCCTTTTGATGTTGTTGTTTGTTACAGTGTGAATCATGGGCCAGAGGTGACTGCCTAAGAGTCCTGGAAGATAACAGAATAGTAAATATTCTCAAAATGTCCAGTGTGTGTGTCTATCTTCAGTCGCATTACTTCTAAAAAAGAAGTATAAAGGATCTCTAGTGATTGCATACTTATTTTTATACTTCTTAGTTTGGGAAATATTTGATTCAATAGATGCTACAGTTTCAGAACCAGAAGTCGATATAAAGAGGAAAAATAAACAAGAATCCTATAAATTACACACCCCCAAATCATTAGAAATATCTTTCCCCATTATGTTCATTTCATTATCAAAACTCATTTTGACAACATACGATGAAAAGGCAGGATGTCATTTGCATGAAGAAATCAATAATAATGTATATTTTATATTCACATTCTAACTACACAAAATTGATTTACACCAGATTTAGAAATACTTTTGTTGTAACATTTGATCATAATTCAAATGTAGAATTCTTGCATTAAGCCCAGTAATTTCTTTAAATGTCTGAAAAAATACTCATCTGAAAATGAAACAAGGAATCTGAGATGGTTTCCCTTTGATGTTTCCAAAATAGTAGAAAATATTCAAATGCCTGATCCATGCCATGATAAAATATTATTTCATGAAAGGAAGCCTGTAGCTCTGTAGCTGTGTGAAGTCATGATTGATTTAACATCAGGTAATTTGTGAAGTTATGAAACTAATAGAAGCAACATGGGTAAAGCAATCAAGACTTTATTTTTTTACCATAGAGTTGAGTGCGACACAGTGCCCCAAATTTACCTTTTAAGTATGAATCGTTTTAATTTGTAATCTGAAAGCTGTATGTGACAATGGATCATTAATAACTTCTGGATTTTTAATAAGAGAAATGTTTGAATAGCTGAATAGTTATTGAATATTTTTCAAGATAGGAGGCCTAACCTATTAAGGAATCAAGGCTTTTAGTGAGTCACATAAATACCAGGAAAGAAATATTTCCATTTAAAACAAAGGATCCTTCCTGATTCCATAGACAAACCCACATTCTGAAGGGGTTGGGGGCGGGAAATTAGCCTCTCCCCTGGTTTGTCAAACATATGCCTTTAAATGGGATACCTGAATTTTCAGAATTCTCCCTGACCCTTCAGAATCACTCCACGGACCTGGAACCTTCTCCAAGTGCAGTTCATTAACATGGAAAAGAGAAATTAATTAATTAAGTGTGTTGATTTGGGGTTACCTTTAAATATTTATTTATTTAACCAGTCCACAGCAAGGTTTAAAGTCGGATTAGGTGAGGTGAGAGGTCGCGGAGAAATTCCACAGCTGCCAATGTGGAGAACGGATCCCCCTCCTGTCGGGAGAGCCCTGGACAGTGAACTGTTGCTGTGTTGTTCACGCACTCGGTCAGATCGAAGCCCAGCTCAATAGCATTAAACTAGCCCCCATTTGAGAGATTTGTCTTACAAAACCCTGAAAACTGCTCTGAACATGCATACATTGATTTTGTTGCTGGATCTCCTGAGCTTTGATGAAAAGGCAGGCTCCACATGCAGGTGAAAGGGGTTTACCTCTTCAATATTAAAAAGAGAAGATTAAGGATTTCTGTTCTACTAAGGCTGAACTAATCAGTGGCTGCGAGGGTAAGAAAGTAGGCCTCGTGCCGAACTCCACCCCGATTTTTCGGCGGTGGAACAAGAAGTTAAAAATCCCTCGTGTGACCTCCTCTGTGGTGAAGCTGACCGTTAGTCCGTTTTGCATAGTCAGTCAAATGGCTTTGTGGCACGTGACCACATTTGGTTCCCGTATTTTTACAAAAGATCGTTACCGACTTGATTAAGGGATATTTGCTTCAGTTATGATATTGAAAATGAGGATGTTGTAAAGGATAAAGGAAAAACATCTAAGGGAAATCAGATCATGAGAGACTACATAATTTAGTATGCACTGAAGCTGTACAGCCATTCTGTGTTTTTGATAGGTACGATAAGCCTATTGCATTTACTTCCATTAAGGTAGAAAAAATATGATTTTCATAAGTTTCTGGCTCTTTCTCTACAGAACAAGAATTATCATTTGAGCTCAGCAAAGAATACTTGGCATTTGTCCTTGGTGTGAACAACGCTTACACTTTTTTTTTATTCTAGTCAAAGATTACATGAAACTTTACTCTTTTTTAAAAAACATCAGAGGATTACAGTGTCTTTAGATAGTTTGCACACATCATTTCTCAGCAGGGAATTTCAGAATGAAATGAATGCACCTCTACTCCAGGAGAACAATTTTACACCCTGTAGCACTAATTCCTGTAATTATTTGTGTCCGTCTTAGCCATGATTTGGGTAAAGTGATATGAAACCTTTCTGAAATTATGGTGTAAGTAAGCCTTCAGGGGGGGAAGACAAGGTTTAAATAAACTAACCATGCTGTGAGATTTCATATATTGCAAGATATCTGAAAATGTAACAAATTTATCTCAAATCAAGTCTTATCAAGCATGTCTTTGATCTATTGTAAAAAATACAATAATGATTCTGAAACAAGCACTACAGAGGCAGATCAAGCTGGATAAGAGAATTTCAGAAATTAGATAACATTCATTTTCCATCATTTATAGAAACCACTTGGTTTGCCTTTTAGGCATATGTTGTCTGCACTTTCTCATGACTCAGTGTGGCTGATCATGTTCAAGGAGATCTTCTTTTCTATCACTGCTAAATGACAGCACCCCACTCAAATAACATGTAGTGTGATCATCCAAAAGACAAGATTCCTAGCTCCAAACCATTTAATGTCTTATGTCATTAAGATGATAAGGAGCGAACTCAGGGAGAAAATCAGATGCCCCCACCCCCCACTGGAAATTCCTGAGATCTGACTGGTGAACTGCAGGTGTAGACTCAGAGTTGTGCATCCTAAGGAAGTCAACATTCCCCAAAGCCTACTGTGAGAAAAGTCCAGTATGTTAAAATCATTTTGGTTGTAGATAAAAATAAGATTAGTGACAAAAAAAGAAATCTTTGGCAAACAGTTTTTTGGGAGACATCAAAGTGGCACAAGAACTCATTTTATAGGACAGAGCAGATATTTTAGCTAGGTCCCCCGAACACGTATTTTAGTTACTATCAGACTTGTTTTTAATGATAGAAGTGGCAGTTTGTAACTCTCAAGAGTTTGTGAGAACTCAACTTTTAGTTATTTTTGTTACATGGATTTATGGCTTGCTAATTAAAATATTTCTTTTTCCCCCTATGGTCATTTCCAAGCACCTCCAGAGTTCTTAAAAGAAACTTTACATACCGGGTGAAAGATAACTGCCCCCCCCATCCCCACCCTTGAAAGCCAGTTCATAAAGATGCCTTTTCACCTCTTTGATGTGCTAGGGAAGAGTTAAATCAAAGTCTGTCTTCTATTGGGGCACCTTGGGACTGAATAGTGCTTAAGCCAATTGTCACTAGTCCTGGGTGTGTAGACAGGGAACCACACACCTCTCTCTGCGGATCAGAGAGGACATTGACAAGTATCCTGTGCCACCTGCTATCACTTAATTAGTGCCATCATCTGATTTCTAGTTGGAATAATGACATCATGTACTTTTTAGTACATGTAATCACTGTAATATATTACAAATTGTGTTACATCAATATGATGTGATTAAACTATGCAAGGAGGGGTCTCTTGTATTTGAGCATTCCGAACTCTGGTTTCTCATTCCCATCTATTCCAAATGCTCCTTACAAGTTCAGAGCAAATAGAAGGATTTAACTGGCGTATCGTAACCACCTCAGACTTGATACACAGAGAAAAAACTAAAAGCTGACCTTTGAAATTCCTGAGAACATCTTTCGTATCCATAATGGATATTCTGGGAGAATGGATTAACTATTAAGTGTAAAGGTAATTAACAATAGGTTCTGTACAAGTGAAATTAGATGGACTCATCTGTCTCTCTTACCAAGAATTATATGTCAGTAAATGGATAGGGGGTTTCGGTTTGGGATAGCTTCTTTCTGGTTACAGATAGCTCTGCTCAGTGAACAATCTGAGAAAGAGATCCATAGGAAGCGTAGCGTCATCCAGGGGCACTAGCATCTTTAAGTCAAAAGCGCACCTGTCGTTTTGAATTCCTGAAAAGAGGGACACTGCCACACACATTACAATCAAGGTTGTTGGAGACTCAGCTCTGTTAAGATGCCATTCCCTGTGGAGAGCACTCGGTTTTGTTTTCCTGATATAATATCAGAAATTGTAGTAAAGGGTTTATAATCAATGCCCTTCTCTCTATCTAGAATCTGCCTTCAGGGGCAATAAAGATACAAAAATAAAGGGATAGGTATGGGTTTTAAAAACCATGGAGAAATTTTCTGATCTATGGTTTTTAAATGTATTTATCCATTTTCTTTGGTAGTTTAATTTTCTAAATCAGTTTTGTTCTCATGAAAACCCTGATAAAAATAAATCATAAAATGGCAAATATCAAAATAATACAGTGTATAGCCTAATGTGATTTCTTTGCAATACTGTTGAATAAATATGGCCTTAAACACCATATGCAGTATTTCCAATGGGAAATATAATTATTTCCTTTAAAAAATCCATAAATTGTGATTTTTAGCTGTCACTAATCAGAATATAACCAGTATATGCAAGTTAGTGATCTTGTTAGTCAATAGAAGCCAGTAAAGCCTTTACTAGCCAATTGTTCAAAGATTTCGTCCACACAATTTCATAACACAGAATGTGCCATCTAAACCACTTGCTTTGAAAAATAGCCCCTTAAAAAGCTCCTTTTCCTAATAACCACCCAAATAATCTGAACAGTCTTCCTTCCGTAACACCAAAAGAAAAAAAATTAAACCAGGAAGTGTAAGGTTGACTTACCTTTTCCTATATCTTTTAATTCTGTTTAAATTTCTATCCTTTCTTTGTGTTGGTTGCGCATTCCTACATCTTGCAGTGTTGTACACCTCGAAGACCTAGTAAGCGAGTTAAAGGCTGATGACGCTAACGAATCCCAGCGCAAATGACTGAATCGATAGGAAACCAGCCACTGCTGTTTAAGTGTATCGATAAATGTACCTTTATTTTCTCTTGAATGGATAAGTGTCGCAGTTAAGAGTCCTATGGATCTCTTAATTGAAAGTTAATTTTAAATCAATAAAGTGAGTCATTTAAATATTGATTGGCCCTTTCTACACGAATTGTTAGCTGATTTTTTTTTTTTGCAACAACTTTGTTTAAATGCAATCAATAGCCCACAATCAGTATGTTCTATAAAAAATTGACAGATGTTCCCAAAATGCCTGCTAGGCATATTCTTATCTGTTTACATATGCAGCAAAGATATTTTAGTCCTTTTCACACATACCTAGATAGTTACAACTTCAGGAATCACACACACACACACACACACACAAACACACACATGCACAGGAGCATGCACACACACATGTATATGCACACGGGCGAGCACACACACACACACACACACACACACACACAACTCCCCTTGTTTTCCTAAATAGCACAGTTGATTTTTTCCCATTTTACATTCAGTCTCTTATCTACTGCACCTTAATCTCTCATTTACATCTCCAAAGGTTTGAAATGAAAAGATTATCTGTTATCATAGTTATAGGAACCATATCACTCAAACATCTCTGTGATTGCAATTTGAAAGGGAAAGCAGTGTTATACACCCACAACAATTTAAAGGCATTTGGAGATAGGGTCTTTGATACTTTTCTGTCATAATGTATTAGTAATATTGCTTGAATAAAAATCATCTTCTAATGAAATAAAATATTCTTGCCTGTGTGAACATGTTTATCGAGTACAAGGCTAGCAATACTTTTAATTTATGTTGCTTTGCTTAGAGATCAGCTCTTTATTATACAGCAAACAGCCACACTTTTTTTCCCTTTAAAATTGGCGAAGAGGACAGCCAAGTTAAAATAATACAAATTGTATTACATGAAATTTATCTTGATTAACCTAATAAAGTAAACTAAGCTACTTGTAACTTTCAGCATATCAGCAAAGATGCATATTCTATTCATAGCTTCCTATGAGACATTCAGTATTTGCCTGAGGAATAATCTAGAAATTGTAGAGCACCCCTTTCCACAAAAGGGTTCATTTGGAGCAGGACTCCTGATAACAGTCTGATACATTTACGAGGCCACTAACTGAAGGTGCAAGACTTTGAATTTTTTCCCCCTTCTGAAATCTACATGTGTAAAACTCGCCTTTCTTCACAAATGCTCTTTTTAAATTAGAGAAGAATGAAATTAGTAATACAAAAATCAAAATATATAAATAACAGAGTTTTACAATAACTCACAGCTTTTTGTGTAAGTTTAGTGATATGAGCTAATACAGAATAACCCCAAGTTAACTCACGGTGCTAACACTGGATGACATTTAACCAAAAAGTAAAAATAGACCATAATTATATTTCGAATCTGAAGGCTTAGTCAAAACGCAAGTGCTACCATTAAACTTATAATAGCAATAGAAGTGATAAAAATGAAAGTAGTAACTTTTCATCCTCCCCCTTTTGCCAAGATTAATATCCACCAAAGGTGTAAGTCTTTGAGGGTAGCTGAGCTGAGACCCTAAGTTGTGAGGCTACCTAATTAGAACTTTTTGCCGTTCCTATAAACTCTCTCAACTGTCCTGCACGTCCACTCTTCCTTAGTCTGGCATCCTTGTCCTCTCCCAGAACATCTCAGAACTCATTCCGTTCCACTTGCAGTGTGAGGGAAGCCTTATCAAAAAGGGAGATTTCAAGGAAAGAGTGGGGTATCATGAGTTCATATGCATACGGGTTCAGCATGTGAAGATGCCGTGTGCGAGATCAGCCTGAAGATGTGACTGATAGCTCTTATTTGTCTGATAGAGCTGGCCAGGGAAATAGAGCTACAGCTGGTTACTTCATTAGGTCCTCTCATTGATTGAACCCTGCTGCAATGAGGCAGCAGGCTCCTCAGATAACTGCTGGTAATAGAACAAAATGAATTCTTATCACAGAGATTGGAAAGGCCATTAACCCTGGCCTCCGATGCTTTTCAGAGGTCACAGACAGGAAGCCAAGCGGTGACTGGGAAAACTGTTTTCTGTCTAACTACAGGTCACGTTAGAAGGGTGTGTGTGACTTTTTTACCCTTCGGCTTCTGTATGGATAAAACCGTGATGCTGGCAGATGTTAATAATCAGCTGTAAATAAATATTGGAACCGAAGAAGAAAAATGAGAAAGCACAGGAATTTATTTCAATAAATACTTAATAAAAGAACAATTGTTCGCGCAGTATTTACTGCCAGCTCTGCCGTAGTTTTAAAACTAATACTTTTTCGTATAAATTGGAAAGAGAAATACATCGAGGCACTTTAAAAAGGAAACTTAATATGGTTATATATAAAAATGTTTCCTTCCTTCCCTTCCGTCCTTCAGAGATGGCGCTTATAATTGCTCCTGGCTGCCTGGCTTCCTCTCCCAGCTCAGAAGCCACTACCGGGCCATCTCCCAGTGAATGTGACACCCAGCTTGCCTTTTACCTGGGTGAAAGGAGTATATATCTAAGGAACAGTTCTATAATTTACATTTAATGCAACCTTTCAATTGACCAAGAGTCCACAACCTCAGCCTGCATCTCACAGCTGAGGACTTTCCCACATTTGTCAAGTCCGTGCCACTCCGGGATCAGCCAAAAGGAGTCATCCATTTAAAGCCCCGGCAGCTCATGTGAGCGGCTCTGCCTCTGTGGGGAGAGGAGTTCTTAGAGCAGCCGCTGGTTTTTGTTTTTGTTTTTTTACGCTTTTAGCCCGAGACTGAAAACTTTCATGGATTAGGAAGTTTTAGCAAAGGATGCATCTCATAGAAGGAAATGGAACAATCTCTTTTCATTACTAATGTGCATTATTTGCCTGTGGACGCATAAACAAAGATGTACTAAGGACTATTTTTAACAATATGTTGGTGGCTTCTAAACTTACGACTCTGATTTAATTTCAGTGTCTGTGGTTGCGTGGTATTTTCTGTTGGAGCCAATCTTTCACTAGGAGTTGGTTTATTTAAATGTAATTGGGTCCTGTGGATGGAAAAAAACCTACCGATTTTATGTCTTTGGAGACCCACCCAGACATTTGGTTTGGCCTTCGGTACATAAATAATAACAAGAAGGTGTATGCTGTCATTGCCCCGCTGGAAACACCAGAAGTGGTTTGGCAGGAAAGAAACCATAACAGATGACCCTGGGTAAACATAGAATCAGATGCTTTTGTGCATTAGCTTATGTGTATGTGTCATAGATATGCATTAGTGTATATCGTATTTTGGAACCTCTGTAGAGTATAAGAACAAAGGAGGAAAAAACAGTTAATGTTGAGAACACGCATATCTCAGTTACTTTAAAGTAACGGCAAGGCTTTATTTTATGGGTTGATTATTTTTAGCCTGAGCTTATATTTAATTGAGGCAAATATTAACAGAATCACGTTTAAAATTGCATGAAGTAAACAATGTCAAAGCATCAGCTTCTAAAGTTAAAAAAAAAAAGTCTGTTGCTTGTTTGCATGTTGCTTTTTGGTATAAAACTTTTCCATTTATTTACTGTATGTGTAAAGATGCATTAGAATCTAATTAACTAAATGTGTTTGCTTATCTTGTGTATTAAGAATGTTAGATTGTGTTGCAGATGTTCAGGGAATGACACAGGCCTGGAATTTTCAGGTTGGGATACCTGAGGGAAACTCGTGAAGCTTTTCAGCTTGTAATTGCCTAGTTGTGCACTGTGAACCTTGGTGGGAACCCTGAGTTCCGTTCACATTGTCTAATAGAGAACAGGCATTTGTTTTCTTTGTTGGATTTCAGTCTAGGAGTATTTGATATACTTAGGTGTTTAATTCTTCAGACAGTAAGTAAAATTTAGGTGATTGTTAAGTCAAATGTAAGAAACACAGTAGACTTTGGAAGAAAGGAATGTTGGTATTTTAGCTTCTTATCCTTATTAGGTAAAATAGTCACAAATACGTATTTCATGTGTGTCTTCAAAGACTATTTTAAGCATTATGTCTGTCTTTTAACTTGAATGAGCTAAAGAAAGGGAAGAGGTGTAGGTTAAGGCTCCTTATGGACTGTAGGGAAATGAATGAAATCAGTGGTATGCACTCTTTGAACTAATGTGTTTTTCTGTCTAACATGTTGTATAATTTACAACTGCAAGCATAATGTGTTTTGCTTTATCATCATTATTATTATTTGATGGAATTCAATCTGATTAATTTCCCCAAGAACCAACTAGGCTTTATTGATGTATTTGCAAATGGCAAATATTAGTATAAACATTTAAGGCAAAGATGGTGCCTGTGAGTGAGGTTTATGTGTTCTAATAATGTTTAAAAGTTTCCATTTTTAAACTGCCCTTCGGCCTATCTCAGAATCTTTAACAGCATTGGTATCATATACAGATAAAAGAAAAATTTCTAAAAATAAGTCTCCTGATAGGGTTTTTTGTTTTGTTTTGTTCTGTTTTTAAATACGGTGTTCAGTGTTTTTAAGAAAAATCTTGATTTCCAGATTCATGGCGGGGAAGAAAGAGAAAAAGAACACTGGTTTGCTTCTGGGCCATCGTAAGATGATTTGAAATGACTATTATAAGTTCATAATCTATTGTCATTCTTGATTTTACCAAACTTTTCTAAAGCACTTTTTTCCCCCCTTAGTAATGTCTTATGATGAAACTTTTGTTTTGATTGAGAATATTTACAAGTTTATTAAAGAAAAGAAAAGAAACCTTACAAATTTTGGTAAGCCAGAAATATCAACATCCTTCAGTGTTTTCAGACTTCTCTTAGGTATTCAGTGATAAAATTTGTGGATGAACTGGAGAATTAAAAAGGATGTCTGGAAATCAACTTTATTTAAAAACCAAGTTGAATTTTTTAATATTTCCTTCTTTATGGGTTTGTTTTTCAAATCAAAAATTTTCCCACTTTTTGTAGAATACGTATTAAATTTTATGAAGCCGCTTTGCATACTGTCATTTTACTGCCTTCTTGAAAATGTTATTTGTCTAAAACTCATAGTTTCAAGATTAGCCATAATACAGAAACACTGGATGTTCTCCTGGTAATCTACATGCTCTTGGTGACGTTTGGTAGTTATTGCTATTCCTGCTATATTTAATAAAATCTATTCTACATAAGGATTCAGTTAAGTATTTGGAGAGGCCCATTAGCACTTCTCGGCTACTGGAGTAATGTTTCTTGCCAATATGTAAGCACATGATTTTAAAACATTTGATTATTTCAGTTTAAAAATTCAGTTAATTCCTTGTAGATTTTATATTTGGAAAAATGCAGTCAATTTTTCTTTTGAAGAGGAGTTCTGTTTTGTTTTTTACCCAATGATCAGCTGATTTGTTTTTACGTAAACACATCCATGTGGTTTGGCATTAACTGTTCATTTTTCTTTCTTTCTCTCTCTCTCTTTTTTTTTTTTTTTTAGTCCTAGCCAAATAAAGTGAGGAAATCATTGGGAAATAGGTGGTCTAAGTCAGTGTCCACTGAATGTTGAGTATGCTACAGACCAAATTCAGCTCATCTGGGGTTCCATTTCTGCTTGTGTTTCTATTCTTTCAGAAAATTTTGGTTGAGAACTTGCAGTTGTTTATTACTTCTATTATTCTTCTATAATACTGCCTTGGATAATTACTAGAAACAAACAAACAAAAAGAAAGAAACCACCAAGTTGTGACTGTTCCAATTAGATGACTTAATCCTTGTTCTTCTGGCAAATGAAGAAGGTTTACATTAATGAGATAAATAAGAATGTAGAAGACTGTTCTCGGAGTTATGTAACACCCACAAAAGTGCTTATCTAGGTTATTTCTGCCCAGCTTAATAACCTAGGATCCCTGGGCCTAGAGAGTCCATGCTCCCTTGTAATTGCCTGCAAAATTATCCTGATGTGCATTTTTATAGGAAAGAGGTCCGTAGCTTCCACTAGAAGATTAATATTCCTCAGCAAGAATACTGTTCTCTAAGACCCTTGAAAGAAAACTAGGGACATATAGTTTGAGTTGAAAATATGCTTAAAAATATGCTTTAATATTACATTTATTACATTTCTAAAGATGGAGTCACTTTCTCTGGCACTGCTATGTTTGTTGCCCTCCCTGAAAATCTACCCCACCAACCTGACCATGCATTTGCTCAGTAGGATGGGTGCCTCCTGGGCATCCTGGCTACATAGACAGACTTCCTTTTCCCCAGTACACCGTGCCAACTTAAGACCTTCCAGGGACATCATATTTTTAAAGAAACCATCTTAGGAAATGGGAGTTTCCCTAAATCAAATTGACAGAAGTAGTAGACAGAGTCACCTTTGTGCTTCTGCTCCTTGAGGCTGTAAGCACTCGGTGGAAACAAAGCCACTTCAGTGATTTCGACAAATGGGTAAGTAGAGAAGGGCTAGAAAATAATGTATTTGGCTCCTCTGAGAAGAAAGGAAGGAGGAAAAGCATGGAATTAAGCATCAAGTGGGGTAACATAAAATGAGAGGGAATAAGAAAGTGATAAGGTGCAGGTCTTAGCAACAGAGCCAGGGGAGATTCTTCCACGTTTGGTTAGCATGAGGAGTTAGAGCACTTCAGATAACGAATGTGAGTGTGCTTTGAAAAGTGCTAAGGGTTCTGCAAATACAGTGGACCAACGGCTAATGATGTGAAAGGAATGTGAAGAGAGGGTTGTAAATACAAATGTACATGTAACAGATTTGAGGTAAACATGAAACATTGCTCAGTCTTATGAGGTCTTGTCCTCAGCCTTTATAGCCAATACTTGTGAGTTGACACCCCCTCCACCCCCGCCAATCATTGCTGATGTTCAGGTAGCGGGAAAGCCAGAAGGATCATGACAGCTCGTGAGTCCAGCCCCTCATTTTACAGCAGGAGAAATATGCACTCACCAGTTTCATGACCTGTGCAGGGTTACACCTCTAATCCATAGTACAACCCAAGCTTCTGATTCCCAGTGCAGCATGACTCTGGATATCTTTGTCATATTCTGCTATTTACATAGGTTGAATCACGAGTGGTTTTAAAAGCTGATCATTGTCCTTGTCTTATCATTTGTTTATAAAATATTTCTCCCAAACAGAAAAAGTAATGTAAATGACATGACATAGAACAAAATACCCATTGCATTGATGCTTTGCTCTCCCACAGAATTAATTGTTTCGTATTCCTTTGTGTCAAGAATACTTGGCTCCTAGTACCAATATAACACTTTCTAAATAGTGCTGGTTGTTTCTAGTTTGTCTCCTCTAGACTTAAGCTCCTTGAAGGCACCAGGAGGCTGTTTTCAGCTTAGTGTCCCCTAGCCAAAATGGTCCTTGTCACCCAGTGGGCTCTCCAGGAACGTGTGTTAATTTGAATGTCTTTTATGCTGTGAAGTAAAATTATGTGTCTAAATCTATCATTATTCCTAGTCCTTAAAGCACTTTGTTATTGTTACACATTTTCAGTGAGATGTAAACAAACAGTTTGAGAAATGGCAAATAAGGGGCTTAGGCAAATTAGGGTAGATTAGGAAGCAATAAAAAAAGGTTCAGCTAAAGTTAAATGAAACAGCAGGGGGCCAAGTGATGCTTTACAGATAGAATATTGTAGGTCGTTAGAGCTTAATAGGCAAATGTTTTCATTTAGGGCTATAAAATAATTTTTAACTGCAATTTCCTCACTTTTAAAAAAAGTCCTTATAAGGGAGAAAGAGAGAAATCAAGAAAATACTATTGATATTTGCTCATAAGGTTTTTTTTTTTTTTTTTTTGGTAAACGTTGTTCAAAGCAGTCTTTTCAAAGTCTTCTTCCCATTTACAGAAATGATATTGACACTTTGAAGATATTTTCTTGTCCAAGTGATCATAGTTCATAAAATTAAAAGTCAGGTTGACGTCTGTCTCAGCCCTCAGCCAGATCTCCTTGACCACAGGTCTCAAGGGAAGTGTGGGAAGGTGATTTTATTGCCATTTTGCAATAATTGTATACTCTTATTTCACCCTCTAGAGCTTTTGTTTCAAACGAGAATGTACTCGGACTTCAAAGAATTAAATGCACAGGAATTATATATTCATGAAACAGTCACAAAAAGGGACTAGCGGAAGGAAAACAATGGAGGTGAACTGGCTTCTACCATGTACAAGAGTTGTGTGTGAGGAAGAAAACGAGGTAGATTGCTCACAGAGCCAGCAGATACCTCAAAGGAGTTTTCTGCCTCTTTAGCCTGTTGCAATAGGATTTTAAGTCTTTTGCTTTTGAGAGAGAATACCAAGTACTTGTATTTAATAGCAGATGTGGCAAATGCTTGATGAATTAATTGCAGTCAGAATCAGAATGAAGTGGAGGAAAAGACTCTGTTTTGTTACCTGGAGGATTCCTCTCCTTGGCCGCCATTATTGATTATAGAAGCCCCTTGAGAGGAATCCACTGGGCAACAGCTCCAGGGGTAGCATTTGGCTTGTGCTAGTGGGAGACAGAAAAATCTGCCTTCAAGGAGTTTAGAAGCTGCCTAGGAGACAGAATCAATGTACCGGACTCAGTAAGTCAGGTAAATTATGGCATTTTAAGGAACTTCATCAAATTCAGTGCTGTTCAGAGGAGCCTTAGATCCATAGGGTTAATGGAGGTATTAGGACATGAAGAATGACAAGGATTGGAAATAAAAAATAAGGTTTTATTTGTTTGTCTCTGCATCTATTCATTTATTTAGGCATACTCCTTAGGTTTGAGAGGGGAAATAATATGATTTGGACTTAAGGGTGAAAGGAAATTGATATGGTTGTGTTGAGAAGCAAGAAACTAAACTGAAAGCTTATAATAATGACCATTTAAGAGAAAGTGAAAGCAATTAACTAGGTCATTGAGGCTATGGAAGCCTTTGAAAGCTGAGCAAAGAAGTTCAGATTTGAAGAGGTGGAAAATAAGAAGGAACCGAACTTTCGAGAGTGAGACTGACACTGCTGAAAAGGTACGGTAGGAAGCATGATCTGGCAGCCATATGTACGAGGGATATAGTGTTGGGAAGACCTGTGCGCAGAAAGCGCATTCTGGGACCACGGCTGTGGGGGACTGGTAGAGGAAAGAGGAAGTCAGGGACTATCATTGAGGTAACTCTAGTAAGCAGGAAAGAGTGTTAACAATAAATCCACGGTGCAAACTTACCAACTCAATATAAGCAATGAAGGAGTCAAGGCTCCCAAGCTTGGCAACTGTTGGCAATTTCTTAGGCTAAGTGGGCAGGGGAAAAGTGAGAAGCAGGGGCACACCTTTTTTTCCCCCTTCCAAACATAATCCTTTAAAAAACTAGTGGTGGAGGAGGAGAAGTAATGTGTTCATAAAGTTTTGTAGGTTTTTTTGAACTAGGAAAAAGGTAGTTGTTTTTCATCAAGATTTTTAAGAGGCCTTTGTAGTTTTAATAAAATGATGTTAGGGACTCTGTTTCATTTATAACATTTAGAGCTTATATTTAAGTTTGTCTGTTAATATCATTTATGCTGAGTAAGTATAGAGGAAATATTTTAGGGCATGTGGAACAGTGCAAGTCCAGGATATTTTTGTGTCTTTCTAAGTGAAAAGGATTGATTAAACTGAAATACTGTTCTTACATACCTCCAGTAATGTGACTATCAGAGTTGCCCTGCACATAGTCAGTATTCAATAAAAGCTCGTTGAATACATGAATCAACACAAGCCGTAGCAAGACAGGATGGCCTCCACGTATTTGGAAAGAGAAAGGAAAACAATGTGCTCTCACACCAGTCCCTAAATACCTTGCAACCCTTTCAGAGATAAAACAGAGGAGATGGGATGCAAAATTGGAACAGTGATTCCATTTGGATATGCCCCCTTTCATATGTGTGTGTGTGTGTGTATATACATGTATGTATATGTATATATATGTGTGTATACATACATGTGTGTATGTATATATGTATATATGTATATGTACACACATATACACTTCTCAACATTCTGTAGTGTAGCTGAAGAAAGATGACACAGCTCTGCATATTTCCAATCATTGTAAACAAACTACAAACTAGAGGGCAGTTTTCTTCACTCTGGAAATAAAGTTCTAGAGTATTTGGGGGGGATACATTAGCTGATATCTCCTGAGGACAGGTGTGAGAGAACCAGTGTAAAGAGATATACATAATATATGGGACGGGAAAAAAGTATTAGCCATATAAAAGATATAATTTATTCTCCTATTACTTGCTGTATTGAATTGAACATACTTTTCTGTTCCTGCTACATCCTTAATAATATCAATTGTTTAAAGTCTTCAAAAGAGAATTCTGCATTTGGCTCAAATTTTTTACTGTGTTAGAGATGGTTTTTATGGATAGTATATAGAAATGAGATAAAAAGAGAAAAAATTACTTATCGTTCATTTTCTTTACCACCAGCTTTCTTTCCCTCCTCCTCAACATAACATTTTTTATTTTCTTAAGGTGACCATATTTCTCGCTTTTTATTTATTTTGTATTTCTTTGAATTCGAATTCTGGTCATCATTTGTGAATTATCCCCATTCAGTTGAAAGTACGATTTTCTCTCTTTATTATTATCGTGTATTTTAGAAGAGTGATGGGTTTAATTTTTTGCAGTTTTCTTTGTTCGAATCATCGGATGTTTATGGCAGTATTTCATCTTATCTTGTCATCTTTTACATTGGTGATGATCATGGGTTACTTCCTCAAGCTTGTCAGGAAGACAAATTTATCGGACCAAATCACCACACGTTTCTGAGACCTTTCCTCACCTGCTACCCCAAATCCCAAATCCCTGTGTGCATTGCATGTGAGTTTTTTTGATCAAACTTAGGAAGATTATGAAAAATACAATGTGATTGTATTACCCTAACACTTAATTAAAGAGTTTAATAAGGAGCCGTTTAAGTTCTGTAAGGCTTTCATTTTTGATGACACAGTTTTATTGCTTCTGTGGCGTCCATAATATCTACAAGGGGAAAACAGTTCTTAGCTCGCAGCTAGACAGGATTGCTAGGCAAATCTTCCCTCAACATTAATGGTTTCTGTCCTTGTGTATTACAAAGATGGCCATAGGGATATTTCATGTGCTACACCAAAGAGGGTTCTGCTGTCTGACTCTCTTTCCGAGTCCCTGTTTTATCACATCCGGTTACTTTGGTGCCTTCTTGTCCTTCCCGCCTCCTAGCATTCCTCCCTGGACTCTCTTCACGATGCTGTTCGTTTCCACCTTCTGAGAGGTTGGGAAGTCCTCGCCTAACTTCAGTGACTTCTGTGACCCTTGACTTCCATCCCCATGCCCGCTGCTCTTCAGAAACCCACACTCAAGTCCATCCTAGGACACCTGTCCGCCTCGCTCTCTTCAGCCCTAAGTCATGTTTTCCTCATCACTGGCTCATTCACGTCATCACACCAGCATTTCTCTCCATCATCCTGATGATGAGGAGCCTTACTGCGTGCTGCCTGCCTCTATGTACTGCCCATTTCTCTGATTTTCACAGCAAAACTCCTCAGAGAATTGTCTGCACTTGACATCCACGAGTTCTTCACCTTCATTCTCTCTTACACCACATTCAGGGGGGCTCTCGTCCTCCCACTCCACAAAAGGTCAAGGCCTTTTGGCACATCTGCTGGGGATTTCCTAGTGCTCCTCGGGCTGCACCAACCAGCAGCTTTTAACAAGATGACCTCTCCCTTCTTGAAATGTCTCTTTCACCAGGCTTTCCACACTCAGTTCTGTCTTGATCTTCTCCTACCATGTTGACTCTTTTTGCTTGGTCTTCTTCACTGCTCCCTCCTTAATTTAGAAGGGAACAGTGGGCGTGCCTCCACCCGGTGGAGGCAACAAAGAGAAAGCAAGCCCTGTAGCAAATTTAAAAACAATAAAACTGAAGGAAATTTACCTGCTTCATTATTATTTCTGCCATTCATGGACAATTTTAAATAACTTCAATGATAAAATACTTCTCCCTGCTGGAAAAGACTGCTCATGGGGTCCCCTGCTTTGATATGTCCCTGTGTAGGAGTGTAGCCTAGGTTCAACTGGGGACTCTCATTCTCTAGGTGATCTTATTCAATCTCATCTCAAGGACTTACTCTACCATCTATACATTGACCTCTCCCTTCCTCCTCCCCTCCCTCCCTTCCCCCATCCCACATCTGCTTACTCGACCCCTTTACTTGGATGTATAACCAGGACATCTCAAAGTAAACACGTTCAAAACTACAGATACCAAGCGTTCTCTCCCTCCTGACTCTTTCCATCTGCATTCTCCTTCATCTCAGTAAATCACATCTGCATTCTCCTGATTTCTTGGGCAAAAAACCATCACAGTCATCTTTTACTCTTCCTGTTTTCTCACTCGCCTCATCAAACCCACTGGCAAGTCCTATCTGCTCCTCCTTTGAAATATGTATCTATTCCGTGACTAACTCTTTGGTCGAGTCATTATCTATCTCTCCTAATGTCACCAATACGTTATTTTACTTGACTTCTCTGTGTAATTGTACACTTGTGCCTCATAATTTTGGAAGAGTTCTTGTCCTTTGGCCACTGTTTTACCAGTCACCCCAGGGTCCTGTGTATACCTCTTTTTCCTCTGTCATTGTCTTGTATCATGTTTCAGTGATCTTCAGTGCCTCTTTTTAATTTTCCTTAGAACTTATCTTCCATACTGTATGCATAGCTCCTGAGATTTACTCACAGGTATTAGCTTCCAAGTATTTTGAAGCCGGACTTCTCTTTTAAGATCTAGTTTTATAAACTTAAATGTTTTCCAAACAGCTCTGCTCCATTTCATGTCCAAAATTGAGCTCATCATATTTCTCTCATCCCAATCTTGGACTTTTGAACTTTCATTTTTCTCTCCAATGGAATGTTCTTCCTTTATCCATGACTTTTTCTAGACAGTAATGGATTGAGGTACAGTGAATGTTCCAGTAACCTTTTTTTTTTTGTTAGTAACAAAACTTTTCCTCCACCATTCCATCTTCCACACAGCATCCCAAAGATGCAAATATGATCATGGCACCCCCTGCTTAAAACTCACTTTGCCAAGATCAAGGGACCCTTTGCCAATATTTTGCATTCAGGCAAAGGAGGAAAAAAAAATTGGCCACGTCTCAGAAACAATTTTTTCTACTGCTAATACAGTCCAAAGAAAGCAATGTGCCAAATCTCATCAATCTGTTTGCTCATTAATGAATGATTTATTAAATAAACATTCATGGGTATGCATAAGTATTGTCTTGAAAATTCATAGCAGGTTCCAATAGTACAATTTTCACTCTTGGCTTCAACCTGGACTTTCTAATCTTTCTTTTCTGGGACTATGCATACTTTCACTAACTTTCCCTTTCCAGATTTATTTTACTTATGTTTGTATCCATCATTGCCTAGGTCAATTCTCCTAAGTATAATTTGGGGTATATGACCATATAAATTTGACCATTCCTAATGTGGTGAAATGTAAAAAACTCCAAATAGTGAAAATCCAAGGATTGTTTACATATAATTTAGGAAACTTTTCTGTATCTTAGGTTAATGGTAAATTTATTTCAACAATTATAGTGTTGATAAAAAAGAATCGATCTAGTCATCTGAGGATTTTCTTTTATAGCCATATATAATTCACAAAATAAATAAGCCTGCACATGAGAAGCAATAATTTCCCCCTATATATAATTGTATAGAGAAGTTTATTATAAGTAGTAGTGGTATATTCCATGTCAGCATACTTAAGACATTAAATATTTAAGGAGTATGATACCAAGACTATATTTCCTTACTTTGCATGGTCAACTGGAAGTGTTGATAACAACTAACATTTCATCCTTACATTGACTTGCCGTGGCAAGCAGCAGAGATCGTTTTTGTTCCCCCTATGCAGATGAGAAGACTGGCTCCAACATGTTAATAGAGCTGTTTAAATGTACACAGATGGAGGCTAAAGTTTTAATTGTCATTCCATACATTTCCCATTTGACATTGCCTTTGTAAAAGCTCTAAACTATTGTCTCTGGTTCATTATGATTGCTTTGAAGAGAAGTGTTATGTGCTTTGATGCTGTGTTTGGTAGGACATATGATTTAGGTGACTCTACTGTAAGGAATAATCTGGAAAATTAAGCAAACTCAGGGTTTGTGTATAAATGGAGATGTTTAGTGTTCTGGGACTGCCACATTTACAAATCTGTATAATCTGAGGTTGTTTGTGACTTCTCCTCAAATTTTTCTCTTGATAAAAGGCCGATGGTGGAGGTAGGGTTTGGAATTGGAAAGGACAGTGTCCCTCTCTTCCAAGAGGAAACCTAGGGCTGACTCTGATATCACTCCCAGTCTAAAGAGTTCATCTTCTTCACTTTAACTTTTGTAAATGGCCAAACCAGTGTGAATTGAACAGTCTTTACAACTTGGTACACATACCACTTTTATTGCAGAATGTAAAATTTGCTTGGGGATTAAAAAAAAAAAAAACACTTTAAAATTACACGGCTTAGGAAAACAATGTTTAGTCTTGTTAACATTTGCTCTTCCCAAAATATCTACACTTAGAATAGTGATATTTCAAAAGTCTACTAACTTAGCTGATAGAGAGTATATGACATATAAATATAACCTAAAAAGCCATAATATCAAATTGATGTAGACTTTCCTTTGAATAACTTGTATCCAGCAGGATGGATCAGAGCCAGAGGAGACTCGTGCATGAATATAGCTACTACTTACAGCTACTGCTGAAAACTACTACTGACTTACTTATTCAGTACTAGATGTTTTATATTCTTTACTCCTTATCACACCTCGAAATCTGGTTAGTTTTGCTTCCATTTTTACAGGTAGGGTCCTGAATTTCAGGGAGGCTAAGTAACTTGCTGTGTCCAATAGCTAGAAGGTGTTGGAGTTGGGATTCAAGTCCAGGTATATCTGTATCTTAGTCCATGTTTTTTTTTTTTCTTTTTTCTTAATACAAATACATGCATAGGAATAGTCCATACTCTTCTTAAAAAAAAAAAAAATTCTTTATTTATTTGAGAAAGAGAGTGAGAGAGAGCATGAGAGGGCGGAAAGTCAGAGGGAGAACCAGACTCCCCATGGAGCTGGGAGCCTAACATGGGACTTGTCCAATCCATACTCTTCTAATGAAATAGTGTTTTAAGAGCACAGGTTTCTGAGGCCCAGATAGCTACAGCAGAAGTGGGCAATTTTTACGTCACTGATGGCTCACCTTTTATCTTTGCTTGCTTGAAATCCCAAGCAAAGAGAATGAATCTCAGGTTTTTTGTTTTGTTTTGTTTTTAAAGATTTTATTTATTTATTTGACAGTAGAGATCACAAGTAGGCAGAGAGGCAGGCAGAGAGAGATGGAGAAGCAGGCTCCCTGCTGAGCAGAGAGCCCAATTCGGGACTCAAACCCAGGACCCTGGGATCATGACCTGAGCCGAAGGCAGAGGTTTTAACCCACTGAGCCACCCAGATGCCCTGAATCTCAGTTTTTAAAAATTACCATTATTTCAATACAGGGTTACTCGTTCTGTTTCTTCACAACAAGAGTGAATGATGTTTTCTGAAACTAATGATGAACTTTATGTTGGCTGATTTAATTACAAAATTTTTAAAAAAAGAGTGGATGATGGTTTCATGGATCATGACTCCAAAGAAGTATGCCCAATGATTCACTGAATATGACTGAAATAAAATCAGTTTTGTTTTAAAATTGTGAAATTGATTAAACTCTGTAATTGTTTTAGTAATTTAAAAACAA
This sequence comes from Mustela putorius furo, assembly GCF_011764305.1. Classification (NCBI taxonomy): domain Eukaryota; kingdom Metazoa; phylum Chordata; class Mammalia; order Carnivora; family Mustelidae; genus Mustela; species Mustela putorius. Next base: position 15,388,307 of record NW_025421999.1, on the reverse strand, counting down.
TGCAGTCTTAGAGGGGGGCGACTATTATTGCTAAAGTCTCTGAGGTGAGAACATAAGAGAGGATATAGAAGCTTCCAAGAACCAAACAATAAGTCTGAAACAAAGAAATGCAACTTCCCTGAAAGTAAATGATACATTGTAAAGATTCTTTGAAAGGAGTGAAGGAGGGGTGCCTGGGTGGCTCAGTTGTGTCTGCCTTAGGCACAGGTCATGATCCCAGGGTCCTGGGATCAAGGCCCACATCAGGTTCCCTGCTCAGTGGGGTCTGCTTCTCCCTCTCCCTCTGTTGCTCTCCCTGCTTGTGTTCCTCTCTTGCTATTTCTCTGTCAAATAAACAAATAAAATCTTAAAAAAGAAAGAAAGAAAGAAAGAAAGAAAGAAAAAAGAAAGAAAGAAAATAGTGAAGGAAATATTTCCTTTATTTTCTTTGCATTAAAAATAAATAACTTTAAAACGCTTTTGACCTAGCCTGAGGCTATTCAGAAAAGTTGATAGCTATGGAGTAGAAAGCTGAGGTTTTCATAGATTAAAAACTTGCTATGTGAGACAAAGCAACAGGTTGAAATGAACAGCCAGGGCTCCACGGGAGTGAAGGCTATCATTGGGCAAGGTGAGAATCAGTATGTAGACCAGAGGTGTTTCCTATGTTGATGAACCACCTAGCAAAACCAACACAATACGCTAAGGAATGAAAACTGTTTCAGACAATATGGAGATTGTGGTGAATCCTATAAGGACTTAGGTGCAGATGACTGGGTAACTGACAGATGTGAGCACAATGTTTTCCCTAAGTTACAACAATAGAATTTTGATCTCTTAATTCAAAACAATCAGAAATGAAACAGAATCTTATGCAGAGAAATGTATTAGAAATTAATAAATTTAAGAAAAAATCAGTAAGAGCACTTTCAAGTAAGGCATATTAAGGAGTTGTATGAGTAATTTATTGAGACTAATTGATATCAGGAACTTATTAAATTCTTTTGAGGTCCCATTACACTGAGGTCATAGATGATTCAAGAAGCAGAAAGAAGTGATCACACTTTCCTGGCCTAGAGGTCCCGGGAGATACTACTCCCTTACTATATAAAAATAACTTCTGGGTAAAACCAGACAGGGCAGGGCAGAGGAGCTTTACTTTTCCAGAAAATAAAAAATTACAAATCCAGCCCCGTTCAGATAATTGACACTGGAGCATCCAATGCACTTCAATCTGTTACTGCCTAGAAGAAATAATTTAAGAGAAAGCACTGCAGGTCAACAAAGATGATGTTGCTTAGTTACTCAAAACCATTTGGTAGCATGCTGAGTTGCTCAGCTTTTTAGAAGAGCACTCTTTGTATCCAGGTAGGAAAAAGATAGAGACCACTTGAAACCATTTTTATTTGCAACCGTGTTTCATCTGAAAACAGGCTTCACTTTTGCAGTTGCACAGGCAAGTTCAGAGGTCTTTATTAAAATGTAAACTAGCAAGATAATAAAAGATGTTGAACTTGATTTGTTCTTCTAGATATTGATCTTGTTGTGATGAATTTGCTTTAAAGGAGTTTGAACTGTTTTGTTTTGTTTTGTTTTGTTTTTAGGAGGTAGGGAATTCAGGTTTTAGACATCCTGGCCCAGAAGTCCTGGGGGCTGCCTGGAGGCAGCAGTGTTCAGGGGAGAGTATGACTAAGTCCAGATCTTACTTTTTGCTACTCTCTGCCCTTGGGGAAAAAATTTCTTAAAATTTCTGAGCTTTAATATCTCAACTTTTCCAAAAAAGCAATGTTTTTTTTTTTTTTCTGCACAGATATTCTGCAAGGATTGAGTAAAAAATTGATGTTATGTGCTTAGCACCTAACAGGTTTCCAACCAAATATTCACTTATTATTTTAAAATTAGAGTGCTACAAATATCTTCTCTTATATATCAGAGTCCCTGAAATATTCTAGAACAATGAATCACCCGGGTGCAGTAAAGGTAGGAGGGGCTTCGAAAGAGAAATGAGGAGAAGGTAGGGTTTTTGAAATGTGGATGAACTTTTAGAATTTTGTCTTTTCCAGGAATTGGACTCATTTTTATTATTATTATTATTTTTAATGGATGCAAGGAGAGGAGAACTCAAACTGTTTCCTAGGACTACAGAAAATGTTTTTCTTTCTCTTTATTACTTTAGACTAGTTGGCTTAATATTTATTCTGTTTAGTGGTATATATTTCATTTTATGTGCTATACATTTGTGAAAATCATGGTATACTTTATTACTTAATGCATTAGCGAATCACTGGGAGGAAATGAGATGTGAAAATTTTATAGACAGACACTGTCTTAGTATTATACTTGGCAATGCTTTAAAAATTTACTGAACTTGTACCAAATGCTTCCCAAATTTTGCTGATAAGACTGCAGAAAGCTCATGACTATATGATCATGAAATGCAGATTAGGTTAGACTTCTATTCCCAGACAACAACAAACATTCTTAAACTTGGAATTCTCTGCTGAGGTATCTAGGCTGTTTCAAAAAATTTAAATTCCAGATCTTTCCCTGATCATTAGATTTGTATTGGTTATAGCTTTTTTTTTTTTTTTTTAATATTATTCCTATTAGTAGGGGAAAAAAAAAAAAAGATTTGATAGATGAAAACTTGATTGTTTTTTAATGAAGATGAAATGCCTCAAAGTTATCAGTTTACTTACAGGAATCCTTATTCAGAGAAGGGACGGGGAAGGCATACAGGAGTAATGAAATGGACAGGCTTAAGAGTTGGGGAGGCAAGTGTGAGGAAAGGAGACAGCCTTGAGAACCTTCTGTCTCATAACTAAAAGGAACAGGAAGCCTAAAAATTTAGGTTTTCAAACCTTGTCTTTGGAGATGTGACCATTTGGATTGGGCTAGGGGAATGGGTGGTTAGCAGAATTCAGGCCAAATGAGAAAAATGAACACAAGACATAATTGCAGAAACAAAAGGACAGCTACCTTTGGGATTTTAAAATTATGGCTTATTATATCATTGTGGTTAAGATACCCATCTCTGAAATAAAAATGCATGAGTTCAAATCATGGCTCACCACTTGCTAGAGGTGTTCCAATGCATAGAAAGGGCATCAGTTAGTACTGGGTACAGAGTAAATACTCTGTGAACTGTTGTTGATGATGGCGATTGTGTTGATCGATAAACTATTCCACAGAAAATGGGACCGATTACTCCCACATTGTGTTAATAAAAATAGAGTAATTTGGTACCATTTTCAAATATGTGATCATCACCAAATTGACAGAATAGAGTAGAATACTGGATAAATTGTCAGTGGTATTATTTTTAAATAGTATTAAATAAGAAAGGTCAGGTGCTAGAGAACACAAATTAGTAATCTAATTAAATCACAGCAAAGAGACAGATCGTGTTAACAGCAGTCAAATTTGTTATTATAGAGCAATTATTAAAGTAAAATATTGAAAGATGCTATGTATCATTAGTAGGTTTTAAACATTTCATTTACACAGGCAGAAAACTATAGATTAATCAGTTCATTTGTTAAGTTAAAAGCTCCTTTATTAAAATATTTATATCATTTGTATAAAGAGAGCAGCATTGTTGAGGACATAAAAATACTCTGTGGTTCTCTGAACTACATTCCTTTATAAAATTATTTGAACAAGTCCTTCTCAATGGAACAGTTTCCAAGTACCACGTATCCTAATTTGTGAGATTAAATAACATTTTCTGGTTTTGACATTAGCACATTTCCCTAAATCACTCTGAAATAAAATGATTTCAATGTGGCACTAAACTATTATTTAGTTGCATCATATATTCAAGGAATGTAATGTTTTACAAAATACCACAGTTTGTACAAGACTAGTGATAGTTGCTTTCTTCTGCACCCCCCCATCCCCCTCACGTTGGTTTTGGGACTTCACTAAGATAGGAAACCCTTTATAGGCTCCTTGATACTGCGGCTTTACAGCTGGACACATCCAGACATTCGCAGCCTTTATACCAGGCTGAACTGGGTTCCCTCCAGGCTCTGTCACTTTCAAACTTGAGAACCTGGGGCAAGTGGCCTTAACCTCTTTAAACTCCAGTCTCCTGATTTGTGAAATAAGGATTAATATTTGCTGCATAACTTTGCTATAAGGATTACATGACTGTTTTCAAGATTTATTTATTTATTTTAGAGAGCATGCAGTGGGGAGAGGGACAGGGGGAGAGGGAGAAGTAAAGAATCAGATTCCTCCTAAGGGAGAAGCCTGTCAAGGGCTGGATCCCAGGACCCTGACCTGAGCCGAAATCAAGAGTCAGACATTTAACCAACTGAGCCACCCAGGCCCCGCTTATATGACTATTTCACATGGATAGATCATCAGAGAACTGGCAGAAATACAAACTCAATAAGTTGTCACTTTTGAATTTTTATTTCCATGAATCATAAAAGAGTAGCAGTCATTTGGTCAAATTTACTTAGATACTCCTGGTATCTGTTTGAGTGAGTATCTGATACATTGAAATGTGCGTTTGCATATATGTGTTTGGAATGATAAGGATTCTTTGATAAATTATATTTTTTTCTAGAGAAGAGTGAAATAAATGGTTTCATACACACTCACACACATTTATACAGGTAATCTGCTTTGGTGGTTCAATTTGACATTTTTCAACTTTACGGTGGTTGAAAGTGGTAAGCATTCAATAGAAACCATATTTGGATTTTTGAATTTCGATCTTTTCCCAGGCTAACCATATATGGTAAGATTCTCTTTCATCACTTTCCACTGGACAGTGGAAGCAAGCCCCAGCTCCCAATCAGCCAGGCACTCACAAAGGAAAACCACCAGTAGACTTGCAACCATCCTGTGTCCACCCAACCATCCCGTTTTTCACTTTCAGTACAGTATTCAATGAACTACACGAGATATTCAACACTTCATTATAACATGGGCCTTGTGTTGGATGATTTTTGCCCATCTGCAGGCTGATATAAGTGTTCTGAGCACGTTTGAGATAGATTCGGCTAAGCTGTAATGTTCAGTAGGTTATGTGTATTAAAAGCATTTTCAACTTGAGGTATTTTCAACTTACGATGCATTCATAGGGATTTAACCCCATCGTAAGTAGAGGAAGATCTGTATATGTAACAGAATTAGTATGTGTGCTTGGTATAATTGAAAGGGCTTTGAATTTAGAGGCTTGAGGCTCTGGGAAGCTTTTACAAAATTCTCATCTTGATATTCATCTGCTTCAGCATATAGGGTGTAGGTTCGTGTTTGAATAGAAGCGTCCTGGTGACTTTGCTATGCCTCACTTTTTCCTTAGTTGAGAACCTGTGAAGGTGAAAGTTCTCGAGGAACTCACAGTTTATTGGGGAAATATGCATGAACCATATAAAAAGGTATCATAATATACTTAGGATATATATATTGATAATGTTATAAATATATATGAATATATAGCTCTTAACATTATATATATGTTATGTATAACATATATAAATAAATAGCTTATAACATGTTTATAAGCTAATTGTCATAGGAACACAGAGGAGGCAGCACTTGCTTCAGGCTTTGAAGGAAGAATAAGAGTTTAACAGGAGACAGACAAAAAGACATTCACAAAGGAAAAGGAAGAGTGCTGGTCGAGGCATAAAGATCGGAGAGGTTGCCAAGAGGAAGAAAGTTTTCTTGAATGACATGTTGGGTGGATATCAATACTGTGATCAATTTAGAAGTTATTTGGATTTATCAGTAAGAATTAAGGATGAATTCTTCCTTTCAAGATTAATTCAAGTTTTGTTTACTCAAAACAAAACAAATAACCCTGATGTTTTTTTATTGTTGTGGGAGTGAAGACACTGAGGGTTTATTATGATTCTTTTAAAATAGATTACTACCAGAGGCCAGAGGTGGTGTACGTAGCAGGAAAAACAATCAGTAAATGCAATAATAGTGCCTTGGTGAGCACTTCTATTTTCAAGGTTAATTATTTGTTTAATTAAAGCCTTAGAATCAACTAGAGATGCTGGTGCCCAGAAATATTAGATAAACATGGGTCTCTGTGTATAAGAATTGCGTGACGATCTTTTCAGCCTCTCACTACAACCCAGCCTTTTCTCACTTTGAAGACTAGATCACATTTCACCTTTATTTGTATTTTTTCTCTTATAATTGTTAATTATGTATACAGTTATGTCTGCATATCACTGAAAAGGGAATTGAAGCTTAGAAAGTTTAAATTACATACCCAAGTTCCCTTACCTAGAAACGGATGGAGCTATGAGTGGTGCTTAGGCAATTCCGTCTTCTGGAAAAAAAGGTCTTGCAGTTTTATGAGAGATTAGTCTGGTGAAACAAGGAATGCAGGGCAGGATGACTTTTGTGGGGGCCACTGAAATTGTCAGTAAAGAGAAGATGACAGAGAAATAGAGAAACACACACGACAAGAGACATTCCCATAGAATCAACAGCATGGGATGACTCAATGTGGAGAAAGATTAGGAGGTGTTGAGGGTGATTTCTGAGGTCCAGTCATTTTCTTATAAATTCCCACACAACAGAGAACACAAAGGAAGAATGGAGGTAGATAAAAATAATGATTTGTGCATGGAGTTGAGTTTAGCAAACCAAGACATTGTTGGCACTTCTGCTCTGGAGCTCAAATAAAAGACAAGAATCAAGATGTGAACTTATCGACAACCTGGACATATTCTCCAGGTTTCCTCCGGTCCTTGGGTTTGTTTTTGTTTTTTGTTTGTTTTGTTTGTTTATTCCTTTGGTCCCTCAGATCAGCTATGAGATATTGAAGTTTTTTTGTTGTTGTTTCTTTCTTTCTTTTTTGCTCTCTTGACAGAGAAGCAGACATGTGCTCACGATTTTTGCACTGTGTCATTGTCATTATAGCACATACTCCTGTCGTGCAGGCCTGGCCGAATATCTAAGACATAAAAACCAATGAGTCTTCCTGCTTCTATGTTTTGTCTGTATTGTTGTATTTGTTGTGTGCTGTCGATTGAGAATGTGATCTAAGCTTAGACTCATTCTGGTAACCTCAGTTCCCTGGAATGTACAGAGTGTTGGGGTCTCACCTGGGCTCCACCTGGTACTTGTTTCTTCGAAAGTCAGATTTGGGGTGTGGTACTGTGACTGCAGAGCTGGACATGCTGTGCTCATTACCTTTTCACTCTAATGTCCTCCGCAGAAACTGCCTCTTTGGGAGCCAGGACCTGTGAGGATGACCTTGCAGAGCAACAATTGAGAGCAACCTCAGGTAAATGGTCTACTCCTTCTCAAAATCTTGTTTATCCTAGTGCATTACATTTGTTACTCCCATCTTTTATGTAATGAATGTATCTCTGGAATTTTTCTAATTAGATCTGATAGGATCTCTTATTTACACAAAAAAGTTAAAAGCAAAATTAAATAAAAAATGACATATATAGTATACAGGTAATATACATATACGATATTTGGATACATACATAAAGTAACATCTTAAAGAGCCAGCAACTCCTGCAGGATAATTTCTCACATCTGCATTTGCACACTATGAGGTTTCACCTACCTGGTCAGTTTGTTACAAAGTAGAAGATAAAAAGCCAGATATTATTTTTCCCCCAAATCAAACAACCTAGTTGGTGGACTTATTTGGGGGTAATTAATGAATTGATTGGACTTTGTACCCCCATGTCAACACATTTACTAGTCCCTGTGCTCTGTGTGTTTGCATGTGTATTAAGAAAAAAAATGGCAGCAAGCTCTCTGAGTTGCATTGTATTCAGATAATTTAAGAGGACATTTACCCATGTTTCTACAACTCACCTCATTTATTCCTGGCATGATCCCAATTTTTAGATTTCTACAATTAGAATAATAATAATAGGATATATAGGACCAAAAAAAAAAAAAAAAACCCAAAACCCATTATGAAAATTCCTTTGCGTTCATAATGGGGGCCTAAAATACATTTTGCAAGTGAAAAGATTCCTCCAGTATAAAGTCAGAATGTCTCTCTTTAAAAATTCTTTAACGTTAAGTTCACCTTTACCTTCGCGTTCTCATGAACACCTTTTCATTTAAATGTTTTCCCCTAGAAAACTGGAGAGCATGTTTAATGAGTTCATGTTAATAGCATAAACCAGTTCTCCTCCCTCACCTACAGCCCAATCAGAGGATTTCATGAATATCAGCTTGGAGGGAATGGACCAAATGTCTAGACTATGACAAAAATTCCAAACAAAAAAGAAAACCTTCCCTACCAGTGAGTGCATTTATTTATTGCTTTGTGAACAAGGTACCATGATCTACACCTTCACTAGGTCTCTGAGAAACTTTATGTTGAGATAGTCTCACGCTTTCTGGATAGTTTCACAGAAGTTTTCTGTAGGGAAGTCCAATATAACAGATTCCAAATGTGACTTCTCATTTTTACAAGACTGTTTCTTCTCCTTCTCCATCTTAACTGATGTCATCCTGCTCTAAACAGTTATCCCAAGTAAGAAAAACTAGAAATCCCAAGTAAGAAAACTAGAAATCCTTAATTTTACTCAAAATATTAGAGCCAGGGACTGTTGGGCGTCAGTCATGAGTAAGACAGATGACTTCTCTCCTTTTTTTCGACAATAGTTCTATACAAATAAGGAAGTTCTATCCAGATTGCAGTGAACCTAATGGAGGAAGCAAAAGAGAGAATGTGTTAGAGCAGAGCTCCTCAAAGTGTGGCTACCCTATGAGCAGCATCAGCAAACCTGGGAATTGTAAGAACGCATGTTCCTGGTCCCCGTCCTCCATGTACAGAATTAGAAACCATGAGGATGGGGCCTGGCAATCTGTAGTCAACAAGCCCTCCAGATGGTGTGATTCCTACTAAAGTCCGAGAATCCCACAGGTGTTGAACGTCCTTAGGGGCAGTGGTCAGAGAAGTTCTCTGAGGAAATGACAGGCAGCTGAGTCCTAACTAATGAAAAGGAGCCAATTACACGAATCTGGGGAAATGCCTTTCAGGTAGAGGTGGTTCTAGGAAGTTGGTGATGTTCCAGCAAGACAAAGAAGGCTAATATCTCTGGAGAGAGGTTAGTGAATGAGTAGGTGAAGAGGATAAGGTGTAGTCAGAAAGGCAAAGGCCTGGTGATTTCAACCAGTGTAAGAAGTTGGTATGTGATTCTAAGTGAAGTAGGAAGCACTGCGGTGGGAAACAAGGATGGGTATCTTGGAGGTATTCTTGCCAGGTACAGAAGACAGAGCTTTTTCTTTGTAAGTAATGGGTATCACTCGAAGGTTTTAAGAGGAAAGTCAGATGTAAGTAGATCAGATGGAGGACAGATTTGGATGGAGTGGGTCTGTACAGAGAGACAATGGAGGAGTTCAGGAAAGAATTCTTAAAAGCCAGGCGTCTAGAGTAGAGGCTCAATATCTAATATTAAAACTAATATAGAAAATGTTGAAGGTATTATTCTCTGTTTCTTCTTTACATGATTACTCCATGGGCTTAAAAAGTATGCAGTGTTTTCCTTAGACAGCTCAGAGGGCTCCCAAACACAATTGTAAAATAAAGCAATGGGAACCAAGCACAGTTGGCTGGTGCTTAGATCAGAGGGCTGTTAACTGAAGTAGATTTGCTTAGAAATTGTATAATTTTATAGAAGAAATTAATAGTCATTTTCCAATTATTTTTTATTATTCCAGTGGAAGTATTCTAAACTACTCACTCAAAAACCTCTTTTAAATATAGATTATGCGTATGTGCAGTGTAACTTATAAGATCATTATGTTAGGTGTGATAAAAATGCTAGGGGAAGTTACTATAACACACCTATATAATATAAGAGTACAGTAGCATTTTGTCCTCTTCCTAGCATGTTGAAACATTTAAAAATAAAAGTGTATTATCATTTATTTGAAAATTGGGAAGTCTTATAAGACCATAATGCAGATTTTAAGCTTAAGTCCATTCAGGCCATAATGTTTAGCATATGAATAAATACTATATTTTTTATATCTCATAAAGCAAAAGCATAATTAAAAATACATATATTATGAATATAGCAGTATTATGAAATGTTACTGTTGTGTATATTAGTGAAGAATCCTATTGATGAAAATGAAAGCTGCTTTAGCATCTTTATTTTGGAATTTTATGTAACTTAGTGTCTTTATTTTGCAGTTTTGTGGGGTGGAATTTTATGGAATTTTCCTTTGTTTTAAGGCATTCCTTTAATACATATTACATAGTAATACCTTAATAGTATATATATATATTTTTTTTATAAAGCATCTTACATTTTATGGCATTTTACAGTTGAGGAAAGGTGGTTTTGAAAATTAGAATGTAGACACCCCTTCCTTTAACCCCAAATCCAACCTACGGTTTTCCTGGAAAGCTGTTTCTCCTCAATACTCTTGACTCTAAAGTCTCTTTATAAAATGAATGTCAAATTTCTTTTAAAAAGCTTTCTTTAAGAATGAAAGTGAGCTTTTTTTTTTTTTTTCTGCCTTGCATGAAACTTTATGGTGTATATAAGTTACCCTTTGATTATTTTTTGCATGATTAAAAATTTGCAAAGTTCTATGGCTCCAAAGAGCCTACCTGTAATAAACAGCTTACGCCTTCCAAACCACAAAACAGGCCTGAATTGCTTGAGCATTAGAGCTAATTGCCTGCCTACTTCAAAGGAAGAACCAGAAAAGAGAGAGGGGGAAAAAGTCACAGGAACAGAGGCAGTGCGGGCAAATCCACCTCTAGAGGTTATGAGTTGTGGCTTGGAAGAGCCCGGCAAAGTTATGGCCTCAGAACTGCTGTTTGCGATTAAGTTGATGGGGAGAGTCTACGCCACAATCTTTCCCTGCTGCTGACACAGAGTCTTTGTTCACATTCAGATTTCTCAAACTGTTGCCAGGGTCAGGCTGAGGTCAGACACCGCAGTGATGTATAGAAGAACATGTCTGGGAATTTCTCTCACACTTAAAACGCGTACTGGAAAATGAGGAAGACCCTGCAAAAAGTGTCTGACGAGACCCAGATTATCCTGTAGTTTTGTCTTTTTAGTACCTTCATAATTTTTGTTTTCTTCTCCTGACGCACTATGTTTTATTAATGTGAGTCGCGATAGCCCTTACAATTTTATGTCCCCTCAAGATAAGGACACTCAGTAGCACTCTGACACTTCATTTTCCAGCCCTGGGGGAAAAGGCCGGTAAATCTACTCAAAGGACTCTTGCATCCCGTCTGCAGGATGAGTTGAAAAGTAATTGCCATGGGCTGTCGTAGGTAGAAGGCTTGACACTGGATGTCACGTCACATGTGTGGACTTGGCAGGGAAACAGCCCAATCCAGTCGTGACCTCAGCCTTCCAGCCCCCCAGACCAAGCCGGCCACGGTCCCCACCCAGGCTGGCTCCTGCCGGGACTAGGGAGCCTGTGTTTGATCAGTAATTATCACTGACGGGGTGAAGGCAGCCTAGAGCCTTAAGAAGTGTTGATTCTCTCCTCTTAAAGTAAAAATTTCACAGGTATTTGCCTGAAAGGGAAGCTTCCCCCAAAGCCCTCAGATGACTGACCCCCTCCACCACGGACCTCGGCTCTGCCTTTGTGCAGTGGCAAAGTGCAAATATGGAATAAATGGATTTGTATGGTGCCTTTGAAGACTCACAGTTGAAACAAACTCTTATTTCAAATAATGTTCTTGTTTCCCCCATCGAGCCCAGAACTGCCCCCTTCCGTTGTTTCCTGCTCACACAGTTGCAGAGTGGGCCTGGCAAGCGAGGCACTAAATAGCAATTTTTTTTTTTTTTTTTTTTTTTTTTGTGCTCAGCTGCTACATATGACAGTGGATATTTCATTCTGCTGTCAGAATGTTATTAATAAAACATGGGGTGTGGAGAGGGCCACGATTTCCCCTTTCAATCACTATAGCATTTGCAATGAAAATTTTATGCAGTGTGTAATTTTCAGTTAATGCTTGACACTTAAAATGTCCGTAGCAGCGTTTTGTATGGTTATTGAAGGGTTAATTGTATCATGTTCTCTGCATAAAAGCTCTGCTTATCAAAAGCAAATAGAAGAGTGTATGCAAATGTGTGTCGATGACCTTTTGCCTTTCCAGGGTTAATTTATATGGTCATTAAAGATTTTATGAAATTGAGCAGCCTGGTGCTTCAAATCCCATTTTACCTTCTTCTCCTAATTTATGTAATTCCTACCTGAACAGGGGAATATGATTTTTATTTTTTGTGCTGCAATGAAAACAGCATGCCATGCTGTGGGGAGTTGCGAGTCTGGTTATCTGGCATTACTCAGATTGCTAAAAATTCATTAAAATGTGACATCAGCACAGTGAGAGACAAATGATCGCAGGATGAAAGAGAACAGTGGGCCTTTCACGGATTAGTGCTACACAGACCCAGCATAGAGGCTAACTGCATAAACAGATTAATCCACCAGCAGCGGCATGGCTAAGATTTACAGAATAATTAAATAGGGTTGAGTTACTATGAGGATTTCCATGTAATCTAGCTGGTGTGAACCCGTGAATGAGGTGTGGGGTGATGGGGGTGTCCTAGAAGAAGTATACCTTCTTATGTTGTCCTGTGCCCTGTATGGCTCCCCCTGCACAACACACACACACACACACACACACACACGTGCACGCACACACACCCCAGTGTAACTGAAGTTTTGAGATCCTACTCAGACAAATACCAAAAAAATGCCCCTGGGGTCTGGGGACTGAAGGCAGGAGTAGCACCTGTCTCGTATTTAACCCGTCGAGTTCATGTTATTTCGCCAAGAATTTTTTCCAAGAGTTTGGTTTGCTCTGTCATCTGTCCAAGTCCGTGGAACAGTAGGTCCATGTAGCTTAGAAGTTTCTACTAGTAGGTCCATGTAGCTTAGAAGTTTCTACTAGGAAAATGACAGAATTGCCTTACACCTCTTCTTAAACCTTTTTTAGCTTAACCTGTCCTGAAAATGATTTCTTTTCTTTTAATTTAGGGCAGGCACATTTTTTTAATGGATGTAAAAGAAGTTACTGTAGATGACAATTTGCAGTGGTGCAGTCTTCTAATAGAGACCTGCGAATAAATTTATGTTCTTTTTTCAGAGTAGAAGGTCTGCAGATGATTCATAAGTAGCACGGTTTTTAAATGGTCACGTTTATTTTAGTGGGCATCCTTATGGGGTTTTCAAACCTACTGACTGGTCTCCTTTGCTTAACAGAAGAACAAAGTGAGGAGGCAGAAGGAGCTGCTAAGCCAGCAGCAGTAGCCGAGGAGGAGGAGAAAGACACAAGTGAGAGAGACAATAGTGAAGGCAAAAACTCGAATAAAGATTCTGGTAAGACGCTAGCATCCTTCACCTTTCTTTCCTCCACCCCATGCCTTGCAATCAGCCCTTCCGTCACCCCCACCAAAGCTTATTAAAAGCTTTTATTCATGTTAAACTGCCTGAACATTCCCACTACTATTCATTGCATGTGCATTTTGCATGTGATTTCTATCAGTAGCCTCCCATTGACCTATTTTTAATCATAACCATCTGACAGAATAGATGTGGATAAGTTGAAGAATATTACAGGATGACCAGCAAGATTATTTTTTAATCAAATCAGTTTGTGTGCTTGTAATTTTTTAAGCGCCTTTCATTAATCTTAGCGATACTTGTGAGTCCTCTGATGGCATATTAATTTTTCATAAGCACAGGATTAGATATCACTTGAATTTTCTCATTCAGTCACATGCACCCCCCCAAACCACGTAACCCTAAAAATAAATGTTATTTTTCCTTGCCTTTTTACAACTTACACTCAGGAATTTGCTCTTTTTAAGGGCATCTATTTGAGGCATTTCAAACAAAATCCAGTGGAAAAGTTTACAGATGATTCAGCCTAAGAAAGAGGAAATATCATTGAAAAGGGATTAGGTGCTGGGTAATTTTGATCTTCTAGAATAGACAAATCCCAGTAATGAAAGCTACTGTCTTTGAAAACAAACCTTCGTGTCATGACATTTACTTGTGCACAAACAAACCCTAGGCCAGCATCTGGTGTGGATACCTAAGGCTTTTTCTGTGTTTGATTTGGCAAATATATGACTTCATCCATGCTTTGTATGTATGAGATGGAAATCTATGGTCGCAATGAATATTACATTGGCTACTTTTGCTGCACGCTATACCTAGTTTTATTATGTTGGACTCATTGAAGCAGAAGAAGTGCTGAAACGGGTTCAAGCCTATTAGTTTCAGGTGCTCATCTATCTTTTCCTTGAATTCCACTGACAGCTGCATAGAAAGAAGCTTGTTTTCACTATGAAGACATTGGGTTGTGCAAAAGTATCATTTTTACATGCAAGTTTGAATTATCCCATATTTGTCATTCGGTCTTTGCATATGTAGTGTTGCATTCCCTTCAAAAATTATTTGAAGGGCCTCTCTGCTCCCTGGTCCACATCACTCAATGCTACGTTTCTCTGAGGAGTCTAGTGAGATGGCGCCACTGAAATTTACGTCTAGGATATAGTGGCTAACATACGATCCTCATTGGGTTTAAACAAAGAGGACCTAAGGTTGGTATGGAACCTAAAGCAATGTAAAAAAGACGCCATGGCTGTACATTAGTAAACTGGCTCCTGAGGTTACTACAAGGGACTTAAAATACCTAGCAAGCAGTTAAGGTCAAGGATAGTGCCCTCTAAATCTCATTTGAAGATAATTGGGAATCGCAAGGTGATCGGTTTATTCATTCTCTTGGATGGACCTCATCAAGCCTAGCTGCTTGACTACTTCATGGAGGGCAGGCTTCTGTCTGCGTTCATTGGTGTCCTTCTCACAGTCGTACGAAAAGACTTTGCAAAGCACGTCCCTCTCATTCTTTAAAGGAACATGTAAAACACCCAGGTAGCACATTAATGTTAATTAAATAATGCTTATGTAATTCTTTAGGTATATGACCTTATGTTTGGTTTTAAATATCTCATGTCTTCCAAAGAATGCTTTCTGGGAATCTCTTGAAAATGGATCCAATCTTACCATTGAGGAAGAAGTCTTATTTGGAACATAGCACAATGCAAGGACTGTATCTCCACGAGAAAGGTTTACCACTCTGTATAAATAATGGGCTCCATCACTCCCTAATGGCCTGATGAGTTATGTGCTTTCTTGGGTGCCTAATTGTACCATCTAGGGAGGACTTGAGCTTCTGAGAGAATACAGAGCATTGTGTAATATTAGTTGGTGAAAACAATTCTTTATTCCTGCAGAAATGCCTCCCCAGGTGTATCTATAGAAATGAAAATGGGATTTATGTACCAACTCAGAGCAGTTACTAAGATGCAAATATTTAGCCTTGAAACCTCCTAGACTTCAAAACAAACTCTTGTTACTGACAACTACCACAAACTTTTTTTTGAAAGATTTTATTTGTAAGAAAGAGAGAGAGACAGAGAGAGAGAGAGGAAGAAGCAGGCTTCCAGCTGAGCAAGGAGCCTGATCCCAGGACCTGGGATCATGACCTGAGCTGAAGGTACATGCTTAACCGACTGAGTTACCCAGGCACCCCTACCATAAAGTTTTAACAAAGTTTTCCACTTTCTAGATTGAATCCGATTAGGTGAAAAAATTATTATGCAGATTTTTTTCCTTGTAAATATTTCTAATGATTAAATAACCACTTATGTCTATGCTGTTTTTTTTTTTTCTTATGTCAGTTATAAATGTCAAAAAATACTAGCAAACTCATGCATTAACCACCTTTCTAAAGTGTTGGATGGGAAAACAGTGTGACCCCACTTCAACACAGAATTTTTTTAGGCAGAAAGGAATTAACACACGTTAGGAAGACTATGTTTGTGTAAGCTGTTGTGCTGGGTTGCTGACATTAATCTCTAGGACTGCAGCTTTCAAAATGAGACTTGGCAATATGCAAGTTATATTTGTTGAATATTCATTCATAATAGAAAAGCCTCCTAATGCCTCATTTATATTGTCATTTAAATCTAGTGCCACTTTAGATTAATTATAATCCAAATTATAGCTCTGTGCAGTACAAGAATTAATATAGAGTTTATCCAGATTAATACATTTGCATTGAAAATGTAATATGTCTCTGCCATGGCTAAGGGGACCACTTTTTAATAAGGGAGTAAACACGAGCAAAGATGGAAATTAACCTTCATTATTGCAATTAAAATTATCCTTTCATTCTAGTCTCATTAGAAAGAATACTGTACCAGTAATTATAATTTAGAATTATTTGTAGTTGAATAACATCCCCTGTTATATTCAAGTTTTATAGTATTCAAACTTTATCAAATACATTGATGGATAGATAATAACTCAGTTTTTTTGTTTCATTTTTTTCCCCCAGATTTGCTTTGAGTACATATGTGTTATTGGATTTTCCTCACTTATTATGAGTATAAACCACCTTATAACCACCTTCGGTATTTTAGGGATTGGAAAGTATTAAGTAGCAGCATCTGAACTGAAATGAATTATGTCATTTTTATATTAGCAGTCTCATGCAAGCTAAATAATCCCATAACTGACAGATAATCATTGGCTCATCTATTTGGCAGTGCTTATTTGTAATTAGATTTCATTTTTTAGTTAAAATGCATTAAAATGGCAATGTTTTTTGAGAACATCGGGAGGTCTTAATAGCACAAAATGAATTGTGATCTTATTTCAAAATTCTGTCTGGGGTAACAAGCAGGGTTTACTCCAAATAAAGTTGCAGTCATAAACTACGAGTAACCAGAAAAATTAATCAAAACCTTCCAAAATTGACAGGCCCTTATTTAATGTATTTCTGGGATAAGACAGTTCAGGAAAAGATCCAGAATTGATGCCCTATAATTTATTGGGTAGGCCATAATCCTTGAGATAGCACCCCGCAGAGTATTAGAAAGGCATGGGTGCATAAAATGTTACTTCCATCATCCTTCCAAAAAGTTCTGATGACCTACCTTATCTTTAAGAGTCTGTTTTTGTTATGTTATTGCATCTCAGGTTTCTCTGCTTCTTCTTATCAATGGCATCTGTTTCTGGGTGCCTAGCTACAGTTGAGTGGTGGTGGGGGGGGGGGGGGGTGGGAAGGGAAGATCTAGCACTTGTTTATAACTTCTTTTTAATTCAGAGTAAGGTGGTCCTTAGAAAGCCCCTAGCTTGCATTAAGATCACGATTTAATTAATGAAGTTAATAGCCAAACCATATTGAAGTTGACACATATATTGGGTAGAATACTACAGCCAACAGTTATGGCAGTGGCTATGAAATAATGATCCTAAACTTGAACTCTTTACTTCCTTGATACAATGTGGAAGGTCACTAAATTAAAAAAGAAGTATATTGTTGATGAACATTAACAAGGGTAAAAATAAGAATATGGGTTAATTAGACCAAATATTTACACTAACGTCTAGCATAGTCTTAATACAATGTTTCAAACCTCAAAAGCAATGTTTTTTGTTCCTTTATAGTACCAACATTAGAATACATATGCTTATGAAAATAAGACTATAAATTTAATAGGTTTAGAAGTTTATGGAAAGTTTATTCTATATCTGATGTTCCTTAGGGCCTACAAGCAACCAGAGTCATGGAAATGATCTTTTAACTTGTGTGTGACAGTTTTTGATGGCATAGGGAATTGGACTGACTTATTATTTGGTCATGTCTAATTCTACCATGTACACAAAAGAATGATAAGGGGATATGACATTGTATTATTCTCTTAAGGGAACATACTCTTACTCATTAACGGAGAACTTTTTAAGAAAAATCTTTCAGTTTCACAGGGAAAAGTAACTGATAGACGTTGGCTGCTTTAAATGACAATCATTTTATAGAACTTTTCTGACACCATAGGGAGTAAACTTTATTTGCAGAATACTGTATGGCATATTATCTTCCTAAATGTTTATTTATATTTATTTATTTAAATCAATTTGTGTGTGGTTTTTTTTTTTTTAAGATTTTATTTATTTATTTGACAGAGAGATAAAGAGGGAGCAGAAGTAGGCAGAGCAGCAGGCAGAGGGAGAGGGAGAAGCAGGCTCTCCACTGAGGAGGGAGCCCGATGCAGGGCTTGATCCCAGGACGCTGGGATCATGACCTGAGCTGAAGGCAGCTGTTTAACCCACTGAGCCACCCAGTTGTCCCCTAAATGTTTATTTTTAACATGTTTAAGACAATAGCACACAAAGGATGTTTTGTTTTGAGAAGCAAAAACATAGTTTGTGACACCAGAATTAAGTATGAGATACACATTCCTGTTTTGACCTATCTTGGATATCAAATACTTGGATATTGTTTAATCAATGTAATGAAATTCTTCAGTCTGTCCTAAATTTAAGTTCATTCAAATACAAATATGATAAACTATTTTTTCAAATATTTACAAAGAATCCAAATTTCTCCAAGGCATGTGTATATATAGGACAAGTGTACTAATTCAAATAAAATCTAGTGTTTGTAAGTCCAAAAATCAATAACAGTATAATTTGTTGAAAGCATAGCACTAATTCTGTACCTACCACAAACCTCAAAGGGATAAAGTTATTGTCGTTGTGTCATTAAAATCCTATTTTAGTTTTGGTATCCTCAGAGCCACTCTTACTTTTAAATTTCTTTCTGAATTTAAAATTCCTAAAATTATTTATATGGTAGAAAACAGGCATCTCTCTTCAGGACAGAAAAAGAATATTACTTTTTGGTTCATTTTTACTTTGTTTCCATAACATCCTTGACCTTATTTTTAAATTAAAAGTGGGTTATTTTGCAATAAGGTGCAATTTGTTCATTTATACGAACTGTATGTGGATTGAAAAAAAATCAAGATAAATCTTCATGCACAGCATACAATCAGATTACGCCTAGACTCTATATTTACGCGGGGTCTGATAGCAATCAATGGTTTAGCTTCATTGCATTTCAAGATGTATTTGCACCCAGTTGTCCAGTGATAGTGTCCTCACCCTGGAAATAATTTAGTTGCAAATTGACTGGAAGATGGTGAAAATTGAAAGTTAAAATTAGAAATACTCATAATAAACAGCAGAAAAAAGGTCAGATGATGCTGCGCTATGATGAGATTGGAATGGATGGTAAATGAGGTTTTGTGTTTGTCGTGAGATGTATGTGACATGCCTACCCAATGTCGCTGTAATATCCAGGCTCACAGAGAAGATTATCGGGAAAATTGATGCTGGAAAGAATTTTCTGTTAGATTAGGAAATTAGAATTGCACTCTTTTCTTTGACGCGTGTGACGTTCCTGCACGTGACATTGCTCATCTAGGCAAAATTCTAAACCGTCTTTAACACCGAATATTCGGATTAACTTCATAAAACAGTTGTCTTCTTGAGATTTGAACCATAATGTTATGTGTACAGCCAGCTGCTGAAATATCTAAAATAAAGTGCAATCACAAAAAGCAGCGACAGATACGGAATGTAGAGTAAAATTTTAAAATCCTGTATTCACCACGTAAAAATATGATTTTCATTTCTAGATTGTAACTAGTTAGTTCTTCTTGGTATTTTGAAATGTGCTCAGTATCCAAGAATTTCAGTAAAGAGATAAGTAATTAAATGTTAGTAAAAGTAACTCTTTTCTAAGTTAGCTTTTCTGAATGGGAGTAGATTAGCTTTAATGTGATAAAGGCATTCTGAGACACCAGAGAGCATGTGTTATGGATGAATCTTTCAAGGTCACCTAGGGTTATCTAAACATGAGACAAGAGTACATTTTAAAATATATTTATAAAGCCCACTTAGTAGATAAAAAGAAGTGTGCTTTTTGCCTTTTGAGATTCACATCATTTGAAAGTGTTTGTCCAGTCATTTTTATGATTCAGTGGATTTGGAGTCAGAGCTATTCAAAAAAACATACAGTTTTCCGGAATTTGATGTTGTGAGTCTTTTAAAATTGAGGTGTTCTATTCTTTTTTGGGAATCAGGAATAATCACACCAGACAAGGAGCTAAAAGTCAGTGTGGGAGGGGGGACCCAGCCACTCCTGCTGGCAAAAGAAGAGGATGTTGCAACCAAAAGATCAAAACCTACAGAGGACAATAAATTCTGTCACGAACAGGTAAAAATGTTTTTTCTCTTTGCTGTGTAAACTTGTTTTATTATTATTATTGTTATTGTTGTTATTTATTATTATCACTCCCGATAGTTTTAGAGACTCAAATGAGTTCATGCTGTTTGAAACATATGTAGACATTGTGATCAGCGATGCCGTTAACTCTTGGTGTTACTTCTGTGTTCTGAAGTCATCCGAGGCCATCCACTAACAGTGGCCATGTTTCTTCCATATTCTCCAGTTCTTTCAGTGTCCTTATTGTAACTACAATAGTAGGGACCAAAGTCGTATCCAGATGCACGTCCTGTCCCAGCACTCGGTGCAGCCCGTCATCTGCTGTCCCCTCTGCCAGGACGTCCTCAGCAACAAAATGCACCTCCAGCTACATCTGACACATTTGCACAGCGTGTCCCCGGATTGTGTGGAGAAGTTACTGATGACAGTAAGGAGCCCAAATGTTGCCTTGGGTGTGATGGGATCCCTCTAAAAGTATCAACACGACATCTGTAATTACTGGTTGAGAAATGTATTTTTTCTGCCTACTTAAAGCTCTCTTATGGACTGTGCTCTAGAAATCACAACCAAGGCCCATTTATATGTCATCTCTTTTGCTTACGGAGAAAGAAAATACGATACAAGGCAGAGCTCCTTCAGTAGCGTGCTTTACTGTCTTAGATCTATATCTATAATGTTATTTAAATGATT
Organism: Mustela putorius furo; assembly: GCF_011764305.1. NCBI lineage: Eukaryota > Metazoa > Chordata > Mammalia > Carnivora > Mustelidae > Mustela > Mustela putorius. The sequence continues at coordinate 15,367,549 of NW_025421999.1, read as the reverse complement.
CATGTGGGCAAGTTGAGTTTGAAACTTTCCCGATTATCATTATATAAAAAAAATAGGCTGACAAAAACCTTTAAGTCATTTTTTTTTTTTTTTAAAAAGAAAGGAAAACAGCATTGCAACAGCATTGATCTGAAATTTGAAAGGATAACCTTGGCCTAGAAGATCCATAAAAGGTCCCCACTTTCTTTTGGAAAAAAGGAAGTGGGATAGGCTACTGGTCAGTGACAGATATGGTGGAGTCTGATTTCTGGGCTCCCCGTGACATAAACCTCTTTGATTCTTACAGGTGCCCGTGCCTGATGTGATGATGCCCAACAGTTTGCTCCTTCCAGCGGCTGCCTCTGAGAAGTCGGAGCGGGACACACCTGCGGCCATCACAGCTGAGGGATCTGGGAAATATTCAGGTATGCCAGCCTGGGCACAGGATGTGCGGAAAACACGTTTAGGGGGCTCGCGTGTGTGGTGATGTTCCAGGATTAATACTATCAAAGTGGGTTTTTTTTGCCTTTTATTTATTTATTTTTTTTATAAAGCATGGGGGTCGGGGACAAAACAAAAAACTGTGGTGTTTCTAAGAGCTACATTTTCCAAAGCACATTTAGTATCTGGTCATCTGTAACTGCTCTTAGGAGACCTAAGTGTCGAGGACCAAGAATATTCTGTGTGTTCTAATTCCTGAACGCTGAGGTCATGGCCCTTGGTATGCTGATGGCAATGTACTATAATTACTTTGCACTTGCTTTTTCACCTATCCTGGAATTCCTGGAGGTCAGGGGTGATTTCTTATTCACCTTTACATCCCCAGTACCCGGTACAGTGGTTGGCACATAGTAGTTGCTCGATAAGTATTTCTTCAAAGACTCAATTAGGGGCATCTGGGTGGCTCAGCCAGTTAAGTGTCTGACTCTTGATCTCAGGTCGTGAGTTCAAGTCTCGTATGGGGCTCCACTCTGGGCATGGAACCTGCTTTAAAAAAAAGAAAAAAGGAATGGATTAAGCGGAAATCTTTAGAAGTTCCTACTTACTCTATTTATTGGTGTTTAACCAGTAGCGTCTCTTCCTGTAAGTGACATATTTGTGCTTTCTTCTACACAGGCGAAAGTCCAGTGGATGACAAAAGTACAGCAGGTCTTGACGATTCAAAGGCTAACGTGGAAATAAAGAGTGAGGAGCAGAAACCAGCTAAAGAACCCATGGAAGTATCAGAATGGAATAAAAACAGCAGTAAGGATGTGAAACTGCCTGACGCACTACAGGATCAGCTAAGTGAGCAGCAAAAAAGGCAACCCCTCTCTGTGTCGGACCGCCATGTTTATAAGTATCGCTGTAACCACTGCAGCCTGGCTTTTAAGACTATGCAGAAGCTTCAGATACATTCCCAGTACCACGCGATTCGGGCCGCAACGATGTGTAATCTCTGCCAGCGTAGTTTCCGTACATTCCAGGCTTTAAAAAAACACTTGGAAGCAGGCCACCCCGAACTGAGTGAAACTGAACTTCAACAGCTGTACGCCTCCTTGCCCGTGAATGGCGAACTCTGGGCGGAGAGTGAAACTATGGTGCAGGACGACCACACCCTAGAGCAGGAAATGGAGAGAGAGTATGAGGTGGACCACGAAGGGAAGGCAAGTCCTGTAGGGAGCGATAGTAGCTCTATTCCAGACGACATGGGCTCTGAACCAAAGCGGACCTTACCTTTCAGAAAAGGGCCAAATTTTACGATGGAAAAATTCCTCGACCCATCGCGCCCGTATAAATGTACAGTGTGTAAAGAGTCGTTCACCCAAAAGAACATTCTCCTGGTCCATTATAATTCAGTTTCTCATCTGCATAAGTTGAAAAAGGTTCTGCAGGAAGCCTCCAGTCCTGTTCCTCAAGAAACCAACAGCAGCACAGACAACAAACCCTACAAGTGCAGCATCTGCAATGTTGCGTACAGCCAAAGCTCGACCTTGGAAATCCACATGAGGTCCGTGCTCCATCAGACCAAGGCGCGGGCTGCCAAGTTGGAGCCCAGCGGCCATGTGGCCGGTGGACACAGCCTGGCAGCCAACAGTAGTCCTGGCCAGGGGATGCTAGATTCCATGAGTTTAGCAACAGTCAGCAGCAAGGATACCCACCTAGATGCCAAAGAATTAAATAAGAAGCAAAGTCCGGAATTAATCTCTGCTCAGCCTCCACACCACCCACTGCAGTCACCAGCACAAATCCAGATGCAACTCCAGCACGAGTTACAGCAGCAAGCTGCGTTCTTTCAGCCTCAGTTCCTAAACCCAGCCTTTCTGCCTCATTTCCCCGTGACCCCGGAAGCACTGTTGCAGTTCCAGCAGCCTCAGTTTCTCTTTCCGTTCTACATCCCCGGGACGGAGTTCAGCTTGGGGCCGGATCTGGGCTTGCCGGGCTCAGGCACGTTCGGTATGCCCGGCATGACGGGAATGGCTGGATCCTTGCTGGAAGACCTGAAGCAGCAGATTCAAACCCAGCATCACGTCGGCCAGACTCAACTCCAAATACTACAGCAACAAGCACAACAGTACCAGGCCGCCCAGCCCCCGCTGCAGCCCCAGAAGCAGCCCCCGCCGCAGCCCCAGCAGCAGGCCCAGCAGCAGGCAGCGAGCAAGTTACTGAAACAGGAGCAAACGAACGTGGCCGGTGCCGACTGCCCCATCCTGAAGGACGCGCCATCTTACAAGGAGGCAGAAGAGATTGCCGAAAAGCAAGAAAAGCCAAAGCAAGACTATACAAGCGAAGGTGAAGGACTCAAAGAAGGCAAAGACACGAAGAAGCAAAAACCCTTGGAACCCTGCATCCCACCACCCCGAATAGCTTCGGGGGCCAGAGGAAACGCAGCCAAGGCTTTACTGGAAAACTTCGGTTTTGAACTGGTCATTCAGTATAACGAAAACAGGCAGAAGGTCCAGAAGAAGGGCAAAAGTGGCGAAGGTGAAAACACTGATAAACTGGACTGCGGAACGTGTGGTAAATTGTTTTCCAATGTTCTTATCCTAAAGAGTCACCAAGAACATGTCCATGGGCAGTTCTTTCCATACGGAGCGCTAGAAAAATTTGCTCGGCAATACAGGGAGGCCTATGACAAGCTCTATCCGATTTCGCCATCTTCACCAGAAACGCCACCTCCGCCACCTCCACCTCCCCCTCTGCCTCCGGCTCCTCCACAGCCTTCCTCCTTGGGTCCTGTTAAAATCCCAAGCACGGTGTCCACTCCTCTGCAAGCGCCACCACCCACACCCCCGCCGCCACCACCGCCACCTCCTCCCCCGCCTCCTCCCCCGCCTCCTCCCCCGTCCGCTCCCCCGCAGGTGCAGCTTCCTGTTTCTCTTGACCTTCCGCTCTTCCCTTCCATTATGATGCAGCCCGTGCAGCACCCTGCACTTCCTCCTCAGCTGGCCCTGCAGCTGCCCCAGATGGACACTCTCTCTGCGGATCTCACTCAGCTCTGCCAGCAGCAGCTCGGATTGGATCCCAACTTCCTAAGGCACTCTCAGTTCAAACGCCCACGGACAAGAATCACAGACGACCAGCTAAAAATCCTGAGGGCTTATTTTGACATCAATAACTCTCCGAGCGAAGAACAGATCCAAGAAATGGCAGAGAAGTCGGGCCTCTCCCAAAAAGTCATCAAGCACTGGTTTCGAAATACGCTTTTTAAGGAACGGCAGAGGAATAAGGACTCTCCGTACAACTTCAGTAACCCTCCCATCACTGTTTTGGAAGACATCAGAATCGACCCACAGCCCTCCTCTTTAGAACATTACAAATCGGATGCGTCCTTCAGCAAAAGGTCGTCCAGAACGAGATTTACTGACTACCAGCTTCGGGTTCTACAAGACTTTTTTGACACAAACGCTTACCCAAAAGATGATGAAATAGAGCAACTCTCCACGGTTCTCAACCTACCCACCCGGGTTATCGTCGTGTGGTTCCAGAACGCTCGCCAGAAAGCACGGAAGAGCTACGAGAATCAAGCGGAGACAAAAGATAATGAAAAAAGAGAACTCACTAACGAGCGGTATATCCGCACCAGCAACATGCAGTACCAGTGTAAAAAGTGCAATGTGGTTTTCCCCCGGATCTTTGACTTGATCACGCATCAGAAAAAGCAGTGTTACAAGGATGAAGATGATGATGCCCAAGATGAAAGCCAAACCGAAGACTCCATGGACGCCACTGACCAAGTAGTGTACAAGCACTGCACGGTATCTGGTCAGACGGAGGCCGCCAAGAGCGCCGCTGCCCCCGCGGCGAGCTCTGGCTCCGGGACCAGCACCCCCCTGATTCCATCACCCAAACCAGAACTGGAGAAGACCTCTCCCAAACCTGAATATCCCACAGAAAAGCCAAAGCAGAGTGACCCCACTCCCCCTTCCCAAGGCGCCAAACCAGCCCTGCCCTCAGCATCGACTTCCTCGGACCCGCCACAGGCCGCTGCGGCCCCACCACAGCCCCCGCCACCCAAACAGCCCCAACTTGTCGGAAGACCTCCCTCGGCTTCTCAGACCCCGGTCCCTTCCAGCCCACTGCAGATTTCCATGACTTCTCTCCAGAATAGTCTACCTCCACAGTTACTACAATACCAATGTGATCAGTGTACCGTTGCCTTCCCGACTCTGGAACTCTGGCAGGAGCACCAGCACATGCACTTCCTTGCTGCTCAAAACCAATTCCTTCACTCTCCATTCTTGGAAAGGCCCATGGATATGCCCTACATGATATTCGACCCCAACAACCCACTGATGACCGGACAGCTGCTGAGCGGGTCTCTCACGCAAATGCCGCCTCAGACCGGTTCCTCGCACACCACGACAGCCACGACGGTCGCCGCTTCCCTGAAGAGGAAACTGGACGACAAGGAAGACAACGCGTGCAGTGAAAAGGAGGGGGGAAACAGTGGCGAAGACCAGCACCGCGACAAACGCCTGAGAACCACCATCACCCCGGAACAACTGGAGATACTCTACGAGAAATACTTGCTGGATTCCAATCCCACCCGGAAAATGCTCGATCACATCGCACGGGAAGTGGGGCTGAAGAAAAGAGTCGTGCAGGTCTGGTTCCAGAACACACGAGCTCGAGAAAGGAAAGGCCAGTTCCGGGCAGTGGGCCCGGCCCAGTCTCATAAACGGTGTCCTTTTTGCCGAGCCCTGTTCAAGGCCAAGTCGGCCTTGGAAAGCCACATTCGCTCTCGGCACTGGAATGAAGGAAAGCAGGCAGGTTACAGCTTGCCGCCGAGCCCTTTGATATCAACAGAAGATGGGGGAGAGAGCCCTCAGAAATACATTTATTTTGATTATCCGTCTTTGCCGTTAACTAAAATTGATCTATCAAGTGAGAATGAATTGGCTTCTACAGTGTCAACACCTGTTAGTAAAACAGCAGAGCTCTCGCCGAAGAATCTCTTAAGCCCTTCTTCTTTTAAAGCAGAATGTGCCGAGGATGTAGAGAATTTAAACGCCCCTCCTGCCGAGGCGGGATATGATCAAAATAAGACGGATTTTGATGAGACTTCGTCAATTAACACGGCCATCAGTGATGCCACCACCGGCGATGAGGGCAATGCTGAGATGGAAAGCACCACGGGAAGTTCTGGAGATGTGAAGCCGGCTTTATCTCCTAAAGAGCCCAAAGCTCTCGACACTTTGCCAAAACCCGCAACCACACCCACCACGGAGGTTTGCGATGAAAAATTTCTCTTCTCTCTCACGAGCCCCTCCATACATTTCAATGATAAAGACGGCGACCACGACCAAAGCTTTTATATCACTGATGACCCCGATGACAATGCTGACCGCAGTGAATCATCCAGCATCGCTGACCCGAGTTCACCAAATCCCTTTGGATCCAGCAATCCTTTTAAATCCAAAAGCAACGATCGACCAGGTCACAAGCGGTTCAGAACCCAGATGAGCAACCTTCAGCTCAAGGTTCTCAAGGCTTGCTTCAGTGACTACCGAACTCCAACCATGCAAGAATGTGAGATGCTAGGCAATGAGATCGGTCTGCCCAAACGTGTGGTCCAGGTGTGGTTCCAAAATGCAAGGGCAAAGGAAAAGAAATTTAAAATTAACATAGGGAAGCCTTTCATGATTAATCAAAGTGGAACAGAAGGCACCAAGCCAGAGTGTACCCTCTGCGGGGTGAAGTACTCTGCCCGCTTGTCCATCAGAGATCATATTTTCTCCAAACAGCACATTTCAAAAGTGAGGGAGACTGTTGGGAGCCAGCTTGATCGGGAGAAAGATTACCTGGCTCCGACCACCGTTCGACAGCTGATGGCACAGCAAGAACTTGACCGTATAAAGAAAGCTTCGGATGTTCTGGGCTTAGCGGTAACACAGCCAAGCATGATGGACGGCAGTTCCCTCCATGGCATCAGTCTGCCAGCAGCCTATCCAGGACTCCCCGGCCTCCCTCCGGTTCTACTCCCTGGAATGAACGGTCCATCTTCCTTGCCTGCATTTCCACAAAATTCAAACAGTAAGTCATTTCAAGGCGAGTCAGTCTAATTAATTAATTAATATTAGGCAGCCAATCGCATGAAATCAAGAACAGGGTATACGTTTGGATCTCCTTGAATTTCAGTAGGTGACACCTTTACCTTATTGGAAACATATATGTTTTAGTGGCTATAATTAAGAACCAGGAAGTAAGTCAAGATGAACAGATACGCAGAAAAATAAAGACTAGGCAGGTCATTGCAGTGTCTCAGAAATATATGAATTATTTATATCGTTACATCCTTATGTCTTAAGAGAAGTATTCCTTTTATATAATTATTTTAATGCTGATTTCAAATGGCATTTTAGCACAAACATGTGACGTAATAGTCAATATACATACTAATAAAGCAAAACATTAAATAATACTTTTTTGGATCTTAATTTATGTTCTTTCCAAGGAAAAGATTTTTTTTGTTGTTGTTTTGGTTTTGGGTTTGGTTTCTTCTCCTTCTCCTGCCTCTGCTTCTGCTTCTTCAGTGTCAGGAAGTTCAGAAGTTAAGGGCCCTCTAGATACAGGAATGCACCCACATTACATCTAGCAGGTAATAAGCTTATGTTCAAAGTTTAACTCTTAAAAATATGAGTTCTGTGATGATTTACCATTTAGCATTAGTATAAGATTTAGATTTTTGTAGCACCCATTGTTATTTGCTATGTAAATAAATTTACAACCTTAGAAATATATTGCTATTACTCTATGACTTTATGCCCCCCCCACCACCCCATGTCTATAATTAAGTCATAACTAAATTCTGAAGCTGTTTGAGGCAACTTCAGATGATGAATCAAGAGATTCACCAAGAGAAATATATAATTTATGTAGTTTTGATTTCATGAGTAAGACTAGGCATCTGATTATATTGGGTCAAAAAAATGGAATATAGAGTGCTAAGCCAAACATAAAATGAATGTTGTATGTTTCATTGTTTTATATGTTATATAAACATTACTATGCCAAGTAGAGAAAAGGACTCTCTTACAATTTCTTCCTTAAAGTAAGTTTTATTTTTCAAATTAACAGTTAAAAAAACAACAACAACAGGAAAACACCAGTGGGGTTTTTCTTTTTTATAAGGAAATTTTGACATTCTTTAGAATGAACTAATTGCGTCTATCTAGAAAGTTTCCAAAACACACAGAGCTTTTCTCATTTTCACAAATGGGAAGTCTCGTAAATTTCAAACTTTTCAATGTCATCTTTCTCTTCTAAAACCAAAATTGCTCTGTGATTGTAGGAAGAGACTCCTATTTTAACCTTTAGCTTGGGAGGCATGAAAACAATAATACGGAATTGCACTTTGACCACTGCCAGCTGCTCTGGTTTTCCCAGTCCAAGATGGCATTAGAGAGAAGCAGAATAGACCTACACGCATAAGGAATGTGCCCAAGAACGATTCTTCAGTGGCCTTTCCTTTAACTATCGTTACCAACTACCTTGCCCCTAAGTAACACCTTGGGCTTCATTATCTGGATATTCTTAGGGCCTGAAAATGTTAAAGCTACAATTACATGATTCATCTGTACATTTAAATCAAGTCAGACATAATTGTCTCAAGAATAATGCAGTGTTTTTTTTTTTTTTTTTTTTTTTTTTTTTTTTTTTTTTTTTTTTTTTTTTTTTTTTTTTTTTTTTTTGCATATGACTGTACTAGTCTTCCTGTCCCACTTCACACGTAACTGTGATTACTGACACATAGAAAAATGTCTTCTCTGGAAAAACTCCTGTGATGACTTATGTAAAATAGAGATTTTCCACAGAATGTCTGATGTAGAAAAACTCCTAAGGACAGTTATGAAAAATTTAAAATAAAATATTATGTGAAATAGAGTAAAATTTGGTACCTTACGTCCACTAAGGACTGTCTAAGGGTCTGTGCCTTTCATCTACAAGTCTGCTTTGATCGATGCTCACTGTGGAGTCCCCACTTCAATGGCAGCCGGAGCATCTTGTTTTTCTCTCCACCGGATCACAGGCCTTTGCTTGGACAGTGGGTCCTTCGCTGACTGCCCTCTGGCCCATCACTTTGAAACCAGCACCCAGAGGGCCTGTATGAGAGAAAGTGAGAAGGGAAGAGAGAAATGGTTATGAAATACCTCAATAACCTAACCTTTCTCCTCGTTCAACTCCGCATAAATATAATTTATAACCTTCTCCCCCTGACTCCGCCCTGAAACGTGGGCTCTGTTTGTAAGTATCAGAGTTGCAGGAAGATGTCCGAAGCATCTCTTCAGTGAGCAGTTTCTCTACATACATCAGTGGTTGAGGAACTCAGTAGTTTGAAGGTGTCGCTTTATTCAATCATCGACCAAAACAGACCAGAGAAAGTTACAAAGAGAAAAGGTCTGTGAATGTACCTACTAGAATTTGCAATTTCTCTTGAATACATTCTTTGTTTAAACATTAACACAGCAGGAGTACCAGCAGGACCCTCTCTGAGAGTCTAAGTTCCCACACTTCCAGTTCCCATCTTTTTTTAGGCTAATTTACCTGTGGTGGGTAATGCTCAACCTTCTAATTAGCTCATGGAGAGGAGCTATGGTTCTCCACCCTTCTCTCATCATCTTCCCACTGTGTTCTTTCTCCTCAAACAAATATCTCCTCTGCTTCATTGGAGAGGTAGACATACCAGCTAGGTGAAATCAAAAGAAGAAAAATACTTCCTAAGGAGCATATATCTGTGTTTCTCACATGCCCTGGGCTCTTGCCACAGCTTGATATATATATATGAATAAACTTTGAGAATAGAACATGTTCGTCTTGGGCCTACTTTAATAGGATTTATTTATAGAAAAGCCTTCATTTTAAAGATAACCCATCCCTTTGAAGGTAAATCTGAGGGGTTTGATTCTAAAGAAATCACAAAAAAGGGACTCCATTGAATATGAGATGTGCCGTAAAGCAATGTCTGATTCCAAAGGCTACACGCCAATATTGATTTCAGTTGCAGTGCACATGTTCAGTTTTAGTATTTATCAACCCCTAAGTTTCTGATTCAGTCACCCACTTTATTCTATTTTGGGTGGAATGGCTATTCTGCTTCACCAGCTTTAACACTTACTTACCTTGCTTCCAACAACTCTTCAAATTATTTTGTCTTTTAAGATCATAAGAAGGCCCTTTCAAGGGTAATGTGCATCATGTGTGCCTGTTGCCTGAATGATAACCCAGCCCTCTGTTCAGTATACTAATGACTAGTTCTCATTTGCTAAATAAAATGAATTATATTCTGCTTAAAAAATTTCCACGTTTGTCTTTTTCCCTCATGATCATATGCAAAAAGGGCAAGTGGCAATAGCAAATCCCACGCCTTTACACCTGGAAAAAACTCAAAAGCTTTAAATTTACATTTAATCCTTTTCTAAAAGATTTTATTTATTTGAAAGAGAGAGAGAGAACATGAGTAGGGTGAGGGATTGAGGGAGAAGCAGACTCCCCGCTGAGCAGGAAGCCTGATGCAGGACTCAATCCCAGGACCCTGGGTCATGACCTGAACCAAAGGCAGAAGCTAAACCAACTGAGCCGCCCAGTCACTCCAAAATTTACATTTAATCCTTGAGGATGTCGGCTTCCTTTGGCATTTTGCTCAAGATGAATAGAGAACTAAATTGATTTTCTATTTTTAACTTATTTACTTTATTGTTTTAAGCAGCGTCTGATTTTGGTATCTTCCATTAGTGTTTGGAAATACTGTCTAACCCAATTTCCTTAAACGGAACATTAGAACATGCCTTTTGCATTTTTCTCATACTTTGGTGTAATTTACTAGCACATTTGGGGTAAATCTAGATAAGAGTAAGTCTTTCATAATTTTAGCACAATTGTCTTTGGCTCCATGTACATAATAAGTTTTATTTTCACCTCAAAAATAAATTTTCCCCCTGGGAGACCAAGATCAAGGAAACCTGAGGGAAAATAACTATATCTAAGTTCATTGTGAGACAGGATTTTCTTCCAAAAGCGTAACTTTCGGGAATAGGCGGCTGTTCCAGGAGAATAAAACCAAACAAAATAACGATAATAAGAGATTATTTGTACAGAAAACTTTTCTCTGTCAGTGAAATTTCAGCGAACTGGAGTAGGAGTTAGGGAACAGGAACGAATGTATCTTTAACACTATAACTTGGTAACAGACATGAAAATTTGACATGCATTTAGTTTGTAGTTACCACCACTTCCTCTGTATCAGGATTACTGTTCAGTTTTTTCTCTTCCATTTCCGGTTTTCATCTACCAGTTGGCTTTTGTCTTTTACCATACGCCCAATGTATACTGTTCTTTATCCTTAATTTGCATCTCTTTTCCTAAAATTTTTCTTAATAGGTAATTATTTTTTTAAGATTTTTTTTATTTGACAGAGAGAGAGAGCGAGCACGAGCATGGGGAGTGGCAGGCAGAGGGAGAGGGAGAAGCAGGCTCCCCACCAAGCGGAGAGCCCAACGTGGGGCTCTCTTCCAGGTCTCCCGGATTCTGACTTGAACTGAAAGCAGATGCTTAACCAGTTGAGCCACCCAGGTGCACTTCATAGCTAATTATTTAATTTGGGTTACTCCTCAAGATGCTGAGTTCCTGTAAATCTCTGATAATCCTTGACTGAAGCAGTTGGGAATACTATTACAGTCTTCTAAAAATTGTCATGCCAATTTATCACCTGTCCTCTAGGAAGGAACTTATAGACACCATCTGATGGGAAAGCCCGAGTCAACAACTATTGACCCTTTTTGCTTTCTAACTATCATTGCTCTTTTAAGTCTTTTAGTTCCTTTAAATTTCTCACCTTAGGGGCACCAGGGTGGCTCAGTTGTGAAGTGTCTGACTTCGGCTCAGTTCTTAATCCCAGGGTCCTGGGACTGAGCCCCACATCAGGCTCCCTGCTCTGTGGGAAGCCTACTTCTCCCTCTCCCACTCCCCCTGCTTGTGTTCCTGCTTTTGCTGTCTATCTCTCTGTCAAATAAATAAATTAAATTTAAAAAAATGCTCACCTTAAATTATCATGTCAGAGAGATAGGTGACCCAGCAATTTTCTTAAATGTAGGGGACAAAAGCACTTAGGTGGAGGGGAGTGAAATTATTGAGTATGAAGTCTGGTTGAACTAGACCTAGAACTAAGGTTGGCTTTATGAATAGGCAAAAGAAGCTGAGTAGTATCACAGTATCATTCTAACAATGCAAGGAATGTTCTTCTGTCCTTAGTAAAGCTCCTTCCACCTGAATCACTCATGCCTAAAATTCTGTAATTAGATATTAATGCCTTTGATTTAATGAATTACCTTCTGTTAAATTAAAAATAGCATAGAATATAATGAAATCAGAATACGATAGCAAGAAGAAACCCTACATTATATAATTTAGCATATATTAAGCCTTTTCAGAAATAGCTGTGTTCAGGGACACCAGCATGGTTCAGTCACTTCAGTTCCAAACTCTTGATTTGGGCTCAGGCCCTGATCACAGGGTCCTGGCATCCAGCCTCCATCCTCTGTTTTGGGCTTTGCACTCAAGCAGAGTCTGCCTGGATTCTCTTTTTCCCTCTCCCTTCTTCCCTCACCCAGCCCAGTGCATGTACCCTTGCACAAATGTTCTCACACTTTCAAATAAATAAATCTTAAAAAAAAAAAAAATACATGCATTTAAGTCATTGATTCTTTCTCGCAAATACAATTTTATAGAGAGGCAAGTGGAAAGAAGAAAGGCCTAGGAGTGCCTGAATAAAAGCAAGGGAGTCGAGGGATTGGGACCCCAAAAGCAAATCCATTACTTCACGGTTTTCTTAGGGCTAGTCTATGTCCCATGAATCTGAGAAGTCTATCATACCGAACTGGATTAAAGATTCAGGAATTTATTCATTCATTCCTACCATCCCCCTGCAGATCTTAAGCCATTTTCATTTCATAATTTTAGCACAATTCATTTCATTGTGTTTCCAATGTGTCAGCCGTTCTATAAAACGGGGATACTTGCTATCAGTTTCTACTGGAAATACAATGTTATTTTCAAGGATTTTCCTTTTTTTTTGCATTTTGAATATTTGTA